>NC_048414.1:229471-230751 GCF_013103735.1 Etheostoma cragini | reverse complement strand
AGACTCCATGTAAATAATCACTACTTTTAGTGTGTATAGAGCAGCATATCTCCACCAGACTCCATGTAAATAATCTGTCAAACAGCCCAAATATCTCTTCACCAGCTGCAGTTAGTCATTGCTCCACAAACGCTCTCAGCATCTGGACTTTACACATTTACCTCTTTCTCAACAAAACAGAGACACTCTGCTAATATACCTTTGTTACCACACCCTTAGTTCAGTTATTTACATGTGGAGATATGCTGCTCTATACACACTAAAAGTAGTGATTATTTACATGGAGTCTGGTGGGTTTGGTGACGGTGATTTTGGGGCTGTTTCTTGTTAAAGGATCCTACTCTTTAACTAGCTCTATCTCTGTAGGGATCACTGACGGCAGCGTTCTCGTTCAACATCGGACCGATTTCTAATATATTTGTTCCCATCAGTCACTTAAGACCCAAAACATGAAGAACAGCGTCCAGGATGCAAAAACCAACCGATCGCCCAAAGGAGGAAAGTAAAGATGCGACGTGTCAGAGAGATTTAAGGTGAACGGACACAGAAGCGATCAAAGTTGAGGGAGAAACGTGATGCTGCGAAACAGGAAGTTGTAGAAAAATACACGATAGAAAGCGTCTGAGACGTCGACCATAAAGCTCCCGAAATATTATAAAGAGGTTTTAGGAAAAGGAGCCGCGGGAGAATCCATCGGAAAACAAAGAACTCAATTTATACATAATTATTCTGTTCTTAGCCTTGTTAAAATGTTTCTGATAAACTGCGTTGTTGTTGTTGTTGTTGTTGTTGTTGTTGTTGTGTCCACCATTGTGTCTCCCCCCCCCCCCCCCTCCCCCAGTGCTGGTGACAAATATACAACTAGTAGGCAATCTTCATTATTTTAAGTCAACAAAATAGCAACAAAATATCTGTTTCCCCGTTTTGAAGCGTGAAGAAGTTCCACTTTTCTGGAGAATCGTCTTCTGTCGCGACTACGCCGACACTTTGTTATCCTTCTGGAACGAAAGCACATAAACACACACACACATTTAGGATTAAAAATACACACTAAACACTTCTTATACACACAAAAACATGTGATGTCACATGTCTCATATGTGCTCACTGTTACCCTCTATGTCCTGTATGTTAGGTCACTGTTACCCTCTATGTCCTGTGTGTGTGGTCACTGTTACCCTCTATGTCCTGTATGTGTGGTTACTGTTACCCTCTATGTCCTGTATGTGTGGTCACTGTTACCCTCTATGTCCTGTATGTTAGGTCACTGTTACCCTCTA
>NC_048414.1:226221-229371 GCF_013103735.1 Etheostoma cragini | reverse complement strand
CCCCTACTCCTCTGGATGGAGGCTACTGGGTTCTGGTTCTGTTCTACTAGATCCCACGAGATCTCGTGAGATCTGGAGACTTCAGCTATCAGTCAGGGCCTGGGGGGGTCACGGAGCCGATCCGCATCCTGTGGACATCGGGGGTGAAACTCTGCGTCTTTACAAACGACCGCCCCCCTCGGAGAGTTTTCCACTTTTAAAGCCGCTAACTGTCCCGCGGCGCCGCCCGGCGGCAGGAAGGGATGTCATCTGTTTATATATTTATATATATATTTATATATATATATACACACACACACACACACACACACACACGTGTTTGTACAGTTGAAGCACCACATATATAATCTCTATCTCTTATGCTTCAACTGTACAAACGTTAAATGAAGTTCTGCTTTGACTCCATAAAAACTTCCGGCTGCAACTAATGAAGATTTTCTGGTTTGATTTGTTTTTGTCCCTAAAATTGTGCAAATGCATCCGTTTTTTTCCCCAAAGGTCTCGTTCTGTCCACAACTCAGAGATTCATCTTCTGTCCCGCAGGAGAAACTAGAACGTATTCACATGTAACACGATGACATCACACACGTCATAGTTATCATCAGAGTAGTTCAGATTATCGAATCTTTGCAGCTCAGAAACTGAATCTGTTTCTTGGAGATGTTTTAGTCCGAATGAGAAGATTCCTTTAAGGTACGAAATTATATCCGAAAAACACAAATCTGGTTTCTCGACTCGCCTCAAAGCTCGAAAATAGAAATGAACCAAAAACGGTGAAAAACGAGACATTTGAGACTTCGTTGTTGACGACTTTGAGATCTTGATTTAAAGTTTAATGTCGTCGCTGTCGTGGGAAAACCTTAAAAGCCCCGCCCCCCCCCAAAAAATGGACAAAATTGAGATATTTACTTTAAATGAACTTTAACAAGTTTTTTTAAAGTATGAATATTTGTAAAAACAGATAAAATGCCAAAACCTGGAGATAGAAGTCTGTTTCTGTCCGACGGCCGGTGGAAACGTCCGTGACTCGTTTGTCAGAAAACGTTCTGAAACATTTAATTGGTTCGTTCCCTTAAACAAAAACGCACCGTCGCTGTTTAAATATTAAAAACACGGCTGACGTCTGGAGAAGGATTTTATTTCCCCGACAGCGACGTTTCCTTAAATTCCTCAGACACCCGAACATCTCACCTCACCCGTTTGAGACTTGCTGTCTCAGCCGTTTGAGACTTGTTGTCTCAGCCGTTTGAGACTTGTTGTCTCAGCCGTTTGAGACTTGTTGTCTCACCCGTTTGAGACTTGTTGTCTCACCCGTTTGAGAGAGAGCTGCAGCTTTCAGACGAGCATGTTTTCTGACTCGTATAAAACGTCTTTTTGTTTCATTCTGATCCATTAAAAAGAAAGAAGAAGTTTAATTATATTGGCTGTTAAATGATGTATTTATAAAAGAAAGTAAATAAAAACATCTTGCAAAAGTTTCTATTTCCTTATTTATACAATCCACTAACCGTACATTACAGGCACTAATCACCCTCCATACACCATACAGTCCACTAACAGCCCATTACAGGCACTATTCACCCTCCATACACCCATACAGTCCACTAACAGCACATTACAGGCACTAATCACCCTCCATACCCCCATACAGTCCACTAACAGTACATTACAGGCACTAATCACCCTCCATACACCATACAGTCCACTAACAGCACATTAAAGGCACTAATCACCCTCCATACCCCCATACAGTCCACTAACAGCACATTAAAGGCACTAATCACCCTCCATACCCCATACAGTCCACTAACAGCCCATTACAGGCACTAATCACCCTCCATACACCATACAGTCCACTAACAGTACATTACAGGCACTATTCACCCTCCATACACCATACAGTCCACTAACAGCACATTAAAGGCACTAATCACCCTCCATACACCATACAGTCCACTAACAGCCCATTACAGGCACTAATCACCCTCCATACACCCTACGGCGGCCTACGGGGGGTGTTGCCCGTGCCGATGACGCAGGGGGGCGGTGAGATCCCATTGGTCCAGACGGTCTAGCCACCTCCGGGCAGTCAGCTGTGTCTCTTCATCTCCTCCTCCTCCTCCTCACCACACGGAGTCCACGCAGTAGTCTCTGAGGTCGGAGTAAAACACGGTGTCGCCCGCTGCCTGTATCCCGAGTACCGAACCACCGACATGTCGCTCACCGACGATCCCAACTACCGGAAGCTGGAGCAGTGGTACAAAGCCAACGCCGGCAGCCTCAGCATGAGGGACATGTTCGAGTCCGACAAGGACCGGTTCAACAAGTTCAGGTGGGAGGACAAGCAGACATCTTGATAACGGCTGACCGTGATGATGATGATGATGATGATGATGATGGAGGAGGAGGTGATGAAGATGGTGGGCGTGACGCTGACAGAGTTGCACTTTGAGCATTAAACGTCAAAGTCTCTAAATCAGAAGTGTAATGAGAACACACCAGGGTCCATACAAAAACCGGTCAATTTAACGTGAGTTTGCTACATCAGACTTGTGATTGAGAGAAGGCCTTCTCAGCACACGTTAAATTGTCAGGTTTTGGTATGGACCCTGTTGTTTCCTTATGAACAGATTTAATGTAGCCTACACACGTTAAAATGACAGGTTTTTTAATGGACCCTGGTGTATGTTTCCCTATGAACAGTTATGTCTCTGAATCGCAGATGTAAGGTAGCCAACGCACAGTTGTCCGTTAAATTGACAGGTTTTTGAATGGACCCTGGTGTGTTGTGTAGATACTTCCTTATAGCTGCAGCGCCGATTCTAACCCGTCTCTGGCTTCAACACACAGCCAGCTATCCGTACAATTGACATTTTTTTGTATGGACCCTGGTGTGTGTTTCCTTCCTTTTGAACAGGTAAATCTGTGGCTCCTCTGTTAGATTTACAAGGTCAAGGTTCTTTTCCCCTTTAGCTCGTTATTGGGACCGTTCCCACCGTTATATTCACACCTGTCCTACCGTGCCCGGTAACATCTCTCACCTGTGTGTCGCAACGCATTTACAAAACAGTCGACCGTTAATGAAAATCACCATGCTAACGTTAGCTGGCACGCTAATGTCACAGCGCCTATTATCGGACAGCTAGCTAG
>NC_048414.1:223983-226121 GCF_013103735.1 Etheostoma cragini | reverse complement strand
CACACACAAAGACACACCCACACACACACACACACCCTATTACTGTAGATCACACACACACACACAGACACACACACAGACACACACACACACACAGCCTAATACTGTAGAGCACACACGCACACACACACACACACACAGTGTGCTTGCTCTTCTATCCCACACAGATCTAGATCTCATGGCGGAGCATAAACGCGCGATACTACAACTTCCCGTTAGCCCCCGTGCTCACAGTTTTTTTTTCGCTTTTTCTGTTTTTTTTTTCAGATTTTGCGTAACTTCCGGCCTTTAAAAAAACAAAAACAAAACACAAAATTTTCGTCTTATATTTGAGTTTTTAGGGATATTTTTAACGGCTTTTCAGGGCTTTTGTCGCTGTTTATCGAGTATTTTCTCGCTTTTCTTGTGTTTTTCTAACAACAAATTAGCCTAGATTGGGCAAGATTGCGCGTAACTTCCGGCCGTAGCTGTATCCCTTCCCGCCCACAGCTGTTCGATGGAGGCTGAGGTAGCCATGTTGTAGCTAGCTGCGACGACAGCTTGTTGGCGGAAAGAAAGCAGAAAGCAGCTCCGTGTGTCTGTCTGCTCCCCCGGCTCCTTCCCGCTCCCTGGCAGCGGACACCATGAGCGGCGGGACCCCGTACCTCGGCAGTAAGATCAGCCTCATCTCGAAGGCCGAGATCCGCTATGAAGGGATCCTGTACACCATCGACACCGAGAACTCGACCGTCGCACTGGCTAAAGGTAGCTAACACCTAGCCCTCGCTGGGGCTGCTGCTGCTGCTGAAACAACCGTTAAAGTGTGTTTCGGGCTTTGGGATTTAACTCTGAACGGGAACAAATCAGTTAGCTGTTAGCCAGGTGGCTAGTATTAGCATAAGCTAACCTACTACAGCGTTACTGTTACCGAGCAGGATGCTAGCATGGATGCTACAACGTCAAAGTTAAAGGCATCGGAACTTCATCTATAGGGCGACGGAGCTTATACTAACAGAAACGTTACTTATACTAACAGAAACGTTTCTTATACTAACAGAAACGTTACTTATACTAACAGAAACGTTACTTATACTAACAGAAACGTTACTTATACCAACAGAAACGTTACTTATACCAACAGAAACGTTACTTATACTAACAGAAACGTAACTTATGCTAAGAGCCACATAACTTTAAGGTCAGTTTAGTGACATAAGTGCTGTTTCCATTGGTCAGAAAGACTTGTTTAATAGGAGAAAGAGCCCAGCGTGTCTGAGAGCAGCCGGTTTCTGTGGTGCTGGGTCAGTCTCCCGGGTTAATGAAGCTCAGGACGGGCTGACCTCTCCTCGCCTGCCGGTGTCTGTATTTATTTATACATTGGACTATTTATTGTTGAGGGATCGACTTAGCATGGGGGTCCGATGGTTGGCACGGTGGCCTCACAGCAGGAAGGTTGTGGGTTCAAACGTAACTTCACTTCAAATCCAGGTTGTTGGTGGCCTTTCTCTCCTCCGGCTGCTCCGGGTTCCCCCACCATCATTAAACACGGATTACCCCGATTCCCCCAAGATGCGGAACAGCTCTGTGCTCCGCCGTCCGTCAACACCCACCAGGTCCGGACTGACCGCTGAAGTCTCGAGGACCCACGAGATCTCGAGAATTAATGAAATGAGATTTGTACTTGGCAAAGAGCGTTGTGTGGAATTAATCATGTTATTTTGGGGAATTAGAAAGAACATTTATATAGGGCATGGGGACAACATGGGAGCAACATGAGGGCAACGTGAGGACAGCATGGGGACACCATGAGGGCAACCTGGGGACACCATGGGGGCAACATGAGGACACCAGCGGGACACCATGGGGACACCATGAGGGCAACATGAGGACAGCATGGGGACAGTATGAGGGCAACATGGGGACAACATGGGGACAACATGAGGACAGCATGGGGACAACATGAGGACAGCATGGGGACAACATGGGGACAGCATGAGGACAGCATGGGGACAACATGAGGACAGCATGGGGACAACATGGGGACAGCATGGGGACAGCAAGAGGGTTTAATATCTGTTGTATAGTTATTTCCATATTCAGTGTTTTGGCATATTTTCCTTGTTGTGCGGTTGTGATGTCCGACCTGTAATTCCCCCCCC
>NC_048414.1:221574-223883 GCF_013103735.1 Etheostoma cragini | reverse complement strand
CCCCCCCCCCCCCCCAGGTCGCACCAGCCCCAGCCTGGACCCTCTGAGGAAGAGCCCGGCCCCGGAGCAGGTGATCCAGACGTCCGCGTCTGCCCCGGCAGCGGCCCCCACCGCCCCGGCACCCGGGCTAGGACGCAGGAGCCCCGCCCACGCCCGCACAGCCCCCCCCTCCTCCGCCGTGCACAGCGCCCAGAAGGGCCCGCTGCACCTGGACGGCGTGGACACACGGAGGGGGGAGACCGCCAGGGGGGGGCGCGGAAGCCACAGCTGGTCGGCCCCCCGAACCATCTCCGCCTCGCGCATCATGGCTGGGGACAGGTCATCCACCGCAGGACTGCCCCCCTCTGTCTTCAGCCAATCAGGTGAGACCGCAGTGGTGCCCCCCCCCCCCCCCAACTGTCTTTAGGCCACCACACTCTTTTTATTTTTTTAACTGTTGATTTGTTATACTTCCTGTTTTGTTAAATAATTGCAAAATCTTTCCAGAAGTCAATGAATAATCATGTTAAATTATCGTGATTTCAGTGTTGACCGAGATAATCTTTAATTATTATTTTATATTTATTAATTATAATTTTAACTCTTTTGATCTGCTGTGATGTTTGTGACTCAGCGGCCGCCGGAGCGCCGGCGAGCCGGCGCGGGCGTGGGGGGGGCGGCGGGGGGGGGCACCGCGGCCGAGGACGCTTCAACGTCCGGCGAGACGGACCCGTGAAGTTTGAGAAAGACTTCGACTTCGAGAGCGCCAACGCGCAGTTCAACAAGGAGGACATCGACAGGGAGTTCCAGAGCAAGCTGAAGCTGAAAGGTACACACACACACAGAGAGACACGCACACAGACACGCACACACACACACACACAGAGAGAGACACGCACACAGACACGCACACACACACACACACAGAGAGACACGCACACACACACACACATAGAGACACACAGAGAGACACTCACACACCCACACAGAGACACACACACATGGAGACACACACATAGAGACACACACACACACACACATAGAGACACACACAGAGAGAGACACACACAGACACGCACAGACATACACACAGTCACAGAGACACAGACACGCGCACACACACACACACAGTCACAGAGACACACACACATAGAGAAACACACACACACACACACACATAGAGACACACACACACATAGAGACGCACACACACACACACCAACACAAGGTCCTCATCTCCTGTTATATCCTCCCATTGGACTGATACTCAGCAGCTTGTTGCCATGACGTCTTTGTCCCCAGACGAGAAGACGGAGAAGGCGGTGAACGGCGAGGAGAAGGTGGACTCTGCCGTAGAGACCCAGACCAGCGAAGGGACGGCAGAGGACGAGGGAGACCCGCTCGGACCCAACTGCTACTACGACAAGTCCAAGTCTTTCTTCGACAACATCTCCTGTGACGACACCAGGTACCTGTCCCCCTCTGTCTGTCCCGGTCTGTCTCGCTCCCAGTCTATCCTGCTCCCACCGTGTCTTGTTCCCAGTGTGTCCCAGTCCCAGCATGTCCTGCTCCCAGTGTGTCCCGGTCCCTGCATGTCCTGCTCCCAGTGTGTCCCGGTCCCTGCATGTCCTGCTCCCAGTGTGTCCCGGTCCCTGCATGTCCTGCTCCCAGTGTGTCCCGGTCCCAGCATGTCCTGCTCCCAGTGTGTCCCGGTCCCAGCATGTCCTGCTCCCAGTGTGTCCCGGTCCCAGCATGTCCTGCTCCCAGTGTGTCCCGGTCCCTGCATGTCCTGCTCCCAGTGTGTCCCAGTCCCTGCATGTCCTGCTCCCAGTGTGTCTCAGTCCCTGCATGTCCCTGTCTTTCTTGCTCAGTTTGTCCCAGCTTGTCCCGGTCTGTCTCGCTACGTCTGTCCTGTCTGTCCCGGTCCCAGCGTCAGCATTGAGAGACTTGGCTGTAGTAGTGAAGCTAACGTTGTGTTTGTCTCCCAGGAAAGCCAACGAGAAGTCCGGCGTCTCCGGGTTCCCGAGGTGAGGAACTCAGCTCAGACGATTTCATCGGTTAACAACTTGTTCTAGAAAAGGTCAGAATCTAGTGAGAGATTACATAAAGGTCTCCTCTTCCTCCTCCTCCTCCTCTTCCTCCTCCTCCTCTTCTTCCTCCTTCTCCCCTTCCTCCTCCTCCTCTTCCTCCTCCTTCTCCTCTTCCTCCTCCTTCTCCTCCTCTTCCTCCTTCTCCCCTTCCTCCTCCTCCTACTCTTCCTCCTTCTCCCCTTCCTCCTCCTCCTCTTCCTCCTCCTCTTCCTCCTCTTCTTCCCCTTCCTCCTCCTCTTC
>NC_048414.1:217930-221474 GCF_013103735.1 Etheostoma cragini | reverse complement strand
CACACACACACAGACGCACGCACGCACACACACAGACGCACGCACACACACACACACACACACAGACGCACACACAGAGACACACAGACACACACACACCAACAGACGCACACCCACACACACAGACACGCACACACACACACAGATGCACACACACACTATTGATGATATTTCTGTGAGTTATTGGTGTATTTCTTGAGGATGTTTTCTGTCCCAGGGATGGTTCTGGTCCGGACGGAGACGGGCCAGCTGGTGATGGTCCCCCAGCAGGTTCTGGCCCAGGCGCAGGCCAAGACGCAGCAGGCCCAGGCCGCGGCCAACCTCAGCCAGAGACCGGCGGCGCCGACGGCCGGGAGCTCCATCCGGGTCAGCACCGCTGCTACGGTACGTTACGTCCTCTGTACGACAGCCATAACTTTAGACTTTAGAAAGGTTGTTTTGCAGACTTTAGGAAGGTTGTTTTGCAGACTTTAGAAAGGTTGTTTTGCAGACTTTAGGAAGGTTGTTTGGCAGACTTTAGGAAGGTTGTTTTGCAGACTTTAGGAAGGTTGTTTGGCAGACTTTAGGAAGGTTGTTTTGCAGACTTTAGGAAGGTTGTTTTGCAGACTTTAGAAAGGTTGTTTTGCAGACTTTAGAAAGTTTGTTTTGCAGACTTTAAAAAGGTTGTTTTACAGACTTTAGGAAGGTTGTTTTGCAGACTTTAGGAAGGTTGTTTTGCAGACTTTAGGAAGGTTGTTTTGCAGACTTTAGGAAGGTTGTTTTGCAGACTTTAGGAAGGTTGTTTTGCAGACTTTAGGAAGGTTGTTTGGCAGACTTTAGGAAGGTTGTTTGGCAGACTTTAGGAAGGTTGTTTTGCAGACTTTAGGAAGGTTGTTTTGCAGACTTTAGGAAGGTGGTTTTGCAGACTTTAGGAAGGTTGTTTTGCAGACTTTAGGAAGGTGGTTTTGCAGACTTTAGAAAGATTGTTTTGCAGGAACATTCCTGTAAAAAAAAAAAAAAGATAAATTAAAATATTTAACAAAAGCATGTGTTTGGTGCTCATTATAAAGTTTCCCATGATGCTTTGCTGCTTCCTAACGCCGTCTTTTCTCCCACCCTGTTTGTTGTCTGCAGGCTCCTCAGACGGTCCGCCTGGCCACCCCCGCTCAGACCAGAATGGTTCAGACTCCCTCCGCTGTCGTACAGGTCTGCTTCCTGTTTCTCACTTTATAAACAGTTTGAAAGGGGAACAAGATGTGTAGCTACGCATTATGTAATCTAAAATACATTTACTTCATTATGTAATCTAAAATACATTTACTTCATTATGTAATCTAAAATGCATTTACTTCATTATGTAATCTAAAATACATTTACTTCATTATGTAATCTAAAATACATTTACTTCATTATGTAATCTAAAATACATTTACTTCATTATGTAATCTAAAATACATTTACTTCATTATGTAAATAAAATATATTTACTTTATTTAAATTCAATTTCAATTAAATTTTATTTATAGTATCAATTCATAACAAGAGTTATCTGGAGACCCTTTACAGATAGACCAGGTCTAGACCACACTCCAGAATTTAAAAGGACCCAAAAGTTCTGGTAGTTCCCTCCAGGGCAGCAACAGGGCCACAGTGGCGAGGAAGAAATCCTTTTAGGAAGAAACCTGGGACAGACCCAGGCCCAGACCCAGGCCCAGACTCTTGGTAGGCGGTGTCTGACGACCGGTTGGGGTTAGAATGAAGAGTGGCAATAACAGTCATAAAAAATAGAATTTTGTAGTAGTTCTTTGTAGTAGTTCATTGCATAGCAGGGCACTGTGGGCATTACAAGGCACAGCAGGACGTAGCAGGACGTAGCGGGACGTGTAGCGGGACCATGGGAACAGCTGCTACCATGATTTTGGAGCCTTCTCTGATCGAAGGAAACACGCTGGGGGAAAAAGAACATAAGGACTGTAATGTACTTCATTATGTAATCTAATATTTACTTCATTATGTAACAACTGCATTATGTAATGATCTTGTTGCAGCTCTAGAAACGAAACACACAGTAGGAACGTCCCTCTGCAGCAGAGAGCATCTGGTTAATAAATACAGTGAAATGTGTTTGTGTTCCCAGAAGGCCCTCTCGGTGGCGCCGGGCGCCGTGTCGGTAAAAATGACTCCCCAGAAGGCTCAGACAGTGATTACCGCGGGGGGGACATCGGTGGCCAAACCTGCCGGCGTCCCGCTGACAAGCACCACGCCCGCCCCCGTGGCCACGACACCCGCCAGAGTCAACATGGTGTCGCAGGTCAGTTCCCGCTCTAGATCTTGACTCCGAGGCTGTGATTGGTCTAGACCGAGACCAGAACCTCAGTTAAGCTTCCTTCTCAAACTGTACTGTTTGCTATGCTGCCAGTCAGCTAAAGAGAGTTGGTGGAACCCACAAAAAACACACGTCATGTAACAACACCCAGATAATTAGCCAAATAAGTCTAAACTCATTTCCTTTAGACTGTAGAAAGGTTGTTTTGCAGACTTTAGGAAGGTTGTTTTGCAGACTTTAGGAAGGATGTTTTGCAGACTTTAGAAAGTTTGCTTTGCAGACTTTAGGAAGGTTGTTTTGCAGACTTTAGGAAGGATGTTTTGCAGACTTTAGGAAGGTTGTTTTGCAGACTTTAGGAAGGTTGTTTTGCAGACTTTAGGATGGATGTTTTGCAGACTTTAGAAAGTTTGCTTTGCAGACTTTAGGAAGGTTGTTTTGCAGACTTTAGGAAGGTTGTTTTGCAGACTTTAGGAAGGTTGTTTTGCAGACTTTAGAAAGGTTGTTTTGCAGACTTTAGAAAGTTTGTTTTGCAGACTTTAGAAAGGTTGTTTTGCAGACTTTAGGAAGGTTGTTTTGCAGACTTTAGAAAGTTTGTTTTGCAGACTTTAGAAAGGTTGTTTTGCAGACTTTAGGAAGTTTGTTTTGCAGACTTTAGAAAGTTTGTTTTGCAGACTTTAGAAAGGTTGTTTTGCAGACTTTAGGAAGGTTGTTTTGCAGACTTTAGGAAGGTTGTTTTGCAGACTTTAGAAAGGTTGTTTTTCAGGCTTTAGAAAGGTTGTTTTGCAGACTTTAGAAAGGTTGTTTTTCAGGCTTTAGAAAGGTTGTTTTGCAGACTTTAGAAAGGTTGTTTTGCAGACTTTAGAAAGGTTGTTTTGCAGACTTTAGAAAGGTTGTTTTGCAGACTTTAGACAGGTTGTTTTGCAGACTTTAGAAAGTTTGTTTTGCAGACATTAGAAAGGTTGTTTTGCTAATCTTTTTAAAAAACTTTTTAAAGCTTATTTAGACGCTTTTTGGCAGTTTCTGATTCTTTTGGACCCTGTTGTAAATGTTGTTTTGCCTTTTAGGAGATGCAGGAAAACGTAAAGAAGTGTAAGAACTTTCTGGCCACTCTGATCAAGCTGGCGTCGCACAACTCCCCCTCCCCCGATACCTCCAAGAACGTCAAGGGCCTGGTGCAGGACCTGCTGGTAGGTTATCACACACACACACACACACACACACACACACACACACACACAC
>NC_048414.1:216534-217830 GCF_013103735.1 Etheostoma cragini | reverse complement strand
CACACACTCAGACACAGACACACACACAGACACACACACACACAGACACACACACACACACACACACAGACACAGACAGACACACACACACACACACACACAGACACAGACACAGACACACAGACACAGACACACACACACACACACACAGACACACACAGACACACACACACACACAGACACAGACACAGACACACACAGACACACACATACACACACACACACATATCTATACCTCCAGGATGAAGGCTGAGTTAGTGAGTGTTTGTTTTGTCCACCCTCTCCTCCAGGATGAAGAGCACCATGAACCCACCTCCGACGTGCGCTCTCAGCTGCGCTTCTTCGAGCAGTTGGAGCGGATGGAGAAACAGAGGAAGGACGAGCAGGAGAGAGAGATCCTGCTGAAGGCTGCCAAGGTACACACACACAAACACGCACACACGCACGCAAACACACACACAAACGCACACCCTAACCTTAACAGTGGTCTGTTTTGCATCTGTTGTGTGTCTGTTGTCTGTCTGTTGTGCGTCTGTTGTGTGTTTGTAGAGTCGAGCTCGGCAGGAGGATCCTGAACAGGCTCGTCTGAAGCAGAAAGCTAAAGAGGTGCGTTTGTTTTCACACATGGCCCAATCAGAGCGCTGTAGTGAAGGTGTGAGCCAATCAGGATGCTTGTGTCCACAGATGCAGCAGCAGGAGCTGGCTCAGATCCGGCAGAGAGACGCCAACCTCACGGCTCTGGCCGCCATCGGGCCCCGCAAGAGACGCAGGGGGGGCTCCCCGGGGGGGGGCGCCGGCTCAGAGGTGAGAGAGAGACACGCACACACAGAGACAGACACACAGACACACACACACACACACAGACAGACACACACACACAGAGACACGCACACACAGAGACAGACCCACAGACACACACACACACAGAGACAGACCCACAGACACACACACACACAGAGACAGACACACACACACACGGAGAGAGAGAGACACACCCACCCAGAGACAGACACACACACACACACGGAGAGAGAGAGACACACCCACCCAGAGACAGACAGACACATGTTACAGGGACACTTTAATATTCAGAGTATTTCCTTCGATGTCGCTCAGGGATATCTAAAGTATACGTTATTATTATTATTATTATTATCTTTATTATTACTGTTATTATCTTTATTATTAATAATTATTATCTCTGCTTTCTTCAACGCCTCCACGTGTGTGTGTGTGTGTGTGTGTGTGTGTGTGTGTGTGTGTGTGTGTGTGTGTGTGTGTGTGTGTGTGTGTGTG
>NC_048414.1:215227-216434 GCF_013103735.1 Etheostoma cragini | reverse complement strand
ACACACACGCACACAGAGAGACACACACACAGAGAGACACACACACACACACACAGACGCACACACACACAGAGACACACACACACACACACACATAAACAGAGAGACACACACACAGACACACACACACTGTGACATACACACACACACTAAGAGACACGCTGACACAGTCACACACACGCACACAGAGAGACCCACACACACACACACACACACTGTGACACAAACACACACACAGACATTGTAACCTCGTTGTTGTTGTGTAACCTCGTTGTTGTTGTGTAACCTCGTTGTTGTTGTGTAACCTCGTTGTTGTTGTTGTTGTGTAACCTCGTTGTTGTTGTGTAACCTCGTTGTTGTTGTTGTGTAACCTCGTTGTTGTTGTGTAACCTCGTTGTTGTTGTTGTGTAACCTTGTTGTTGTTGTGTAACCTCGTTGTTGTTGTTGTGTAACCTCGTTGTTGTGTAACCTCGTTGTTGTTGTTGTGTAACCTCGTTGTTGTTGTTGTGTAACCTCGTTGTTGTTGTTGTTGTTGTGTTCAGGCTGTAAACCGAGTCCAGCAGGTTCCGACCCGTCCTGTGGTCTTCAGCCAGTCCCTCAGACCTCAGGGTGAGTAGTTTCTTATTCATTACTTCTGTCTGGGATATCAATACATATCTGAAACATGATGTTGATATCTTGACTGTAGACAACAGGGTTGATGATCTACAAGTTATTATAAAATAAATCCAGACGGCCAATGAGCTGTAAAAATGGCCTCAGGGCTCAGAGGGTTAAATGGATTCTGATTGGCTGCCGGTCTCTCTCTGCCGTGTTGTGTTCTCAGATGGATTCTGATTGGCTCGTTGTCTTCTTCTGGACCTGTAAAGCTTGTATTTCTAGTTCTTCTTCTCTCTTCCCCAGGGACGCTGCTGAGTCGACCCATGACCATCATCGGCAAAGGTCTGATGACGCCGGCAGCTCCGGCCAATCAGAGGAAGCTGAGCGACCCGGGGGGCGGGACCTTCAGGTGACTAGAAGTCTTCATCAGGTTCATGATCTCAGGAGTTAGTTACTAAGGCCCGAAAAAACATAAAATATTATAATAATATTAGTAATAATGAGACATCTTGAATAAAACATCTGTAACCCTGTGTCCTCTGACTGGTCTGTCTCCTGTGTCCTCTGACTGGTCTGTCTCTGACTGGTCTGTCTCCTGTGTCCTCTG
>NC_048414.1:214075-215127 GCF_013103735.1 Etheostoma cragini | reverse complement strand
CAGCCGTATGCTAACATACATCCACCAGCCGTATGCTAACATACATCCACCAGCCGTATGCTAACATACATCCACCAGTTGTATGTTGGCTCTGACATTATTGGCCCACTACTTTGAGTAATGATTAAAAACAAGTTAAATTCTCGGATTGCACCTTCTGAGATATATTTTCTAGTTGAATCTGGGACAGTAAACTGACCCACGGGTCCATTAATCCTAAAATACGAGGCGCTCTCCAGAGTTCACCAGAGAAAGCGGCTTCATGAAGTTCATTTCCAGACTAGATGTTGCTGAGGCTCCATCTGCAGCGCTACGTTTTTATTTTGGTCTTTCTTCTTCTGACATCGTGTTGTCATGACGTTGACGCAGATCAGACTCCGTCTAGGACGAGTTGGAAATCCATTGTGATGTTGGTAATAATGTTTTATTCTTTTTAAACAGCGCCACCTGGTGGCCGATAAGCGCCCAAACGCAGCAGATCAAAAGAGCGGCGAGAAGATGGAGCCTGGACCTGCTGAGGACGTTAAAAAGTTAAAAGCAGCTGCAGGGACGAAGGAGGAGACACAGAGGACGTGAGGAGACACTTTGATGACACGAGGGGACACAATGAGGACTTGAAGAGACACTCTGGGGAGGAGGACAGTCCAGTCAGCGTCGTCCTCTCCATCATTTCAGCAGCGCCTTGTAGAGCGTGAGCGAGCGCGCCGTGCAGCGCTCCTGCTCCAGGCAGAAGATGAAGTCCCTGAGGTTAACTCGTGTGATTCGCTGACGGAGCTGTTGCCGCGACGACGAGGCAGACGACGCCGCTGCTGGGGACCCGGCACCTGAGCCGGACGCCACCTGGGGGGAATGAGTTAGATATTAAACACTTTTACAGGATGTGACATCTCAGGTGTGTCTGTATGTCTGTTACTTTAAAACTTGAGTCGCTAAATCCAAAATCCTTAACAATTGGTTCAGTATGGAGCGAGAACAGTCTGGTGGAGATATGCTGCTCTATACACGCTAAAAGTAGTAATTATTTACATGGAGTCTGGTGGAGATATGCTGCT
>NC_048414.1:211305-213975 GCF_013103735.1 Etheostoma cragini | reverse complement strand
AGTATGTCAAAATGTCCTACAGTCATAGTATAGTATGTCAAAATGTCCTAAAGTCATAGTATAGTATGTCAAAAAGTCTTTAAAATTCCGAAAAAGTCATGGTGAAGTATGTCAAAAAGTTATAAAAAGTCCTTAAAAGTTATAGTAAATATTATGTCAAAAAGTCCTAAAAAGTCATAGTATAGTATGTCAAAACGTTATAAAAAGTCCTAAAAACTCGTAGTATATAGTATGTCAAAACGTTATAAAAGTCCTAAAAAGTCATAGTATAGTCCGTCAAAAAGTCCTAAAAAGTCAAAGTAAAGTATGTCAAAAAGTTATATAAAGTGCTAAAAAGTCGTAGAATCAGTGTCAAAAGTGTCAAAACGTTATAAGAAGTCCTAAAAAGTCATAGTATAGTATGTCAAAAAGTCCTAGAAAGTCATAGAAAGTTTTAGTAAAGTATGTCGAAAAGTTATAGAAAGTCCTATAAAGTCATAGAAAGTCTTATAAAGTTATAAAAAGTTATGAAAAGTCATACTTAACCATGAGGAAAATAAAAAGTCAGTACATTATTTAAAAACATAGTATGTCGAAAGTCATAAAAGGTTATCAAAAAAGCCAAAATTAACATCAGAGGCAGCACTTCTGTTACATAAATAATATAAATATGATTCATCAAATGCATTAAAACTTTAAAGATGGACAGAGTTCACTGGCTGCTACGCTAGCTGTATGCTAACCATAACAGTCTTTAACCCCCCCACATGTTCTCCTTCTCTTTCCTTTCTCTCTATTTTTAGAAATCTCTTATTTTATGGAATGCCTTTCAGATTTTATTAATTTTTTCTTTTTAAGTAACTGATTTCTGCCTCCAGGGGGGGGCAACCTAAATATAGACAGACTTTTTTAAATAAAGTTATTTAAAGATGCCTTGGTGGTCCTTTATGATTTTCCTCCTCGGGTTTTATATGTTATATTTTAATGAGATTATTAATATTTATGATTAGCTTGCCTCTGGTTTTTAACATGATGATACACACACCATCGGTTTCATGCTTCTAACAGTGTGGTTTTATCCTATGATGTATCTTAAATGTTTCATTATTATTGATTTATTGATTTATTATTGCATGGCACTTTTTATCTTTATAAGCACTTTTTAAAGCACTTACTAATTTTAATAATATGTGTACTTTTTATCCTTAGGGGCAAGGAATTCAAACAGTATTTTAGTACTTTTAAAAATGGTTCTGTCGAAAAATTATTTTAATATATTTAAATATATTTTGATATATTTCTTTTAGACAGGACACCGAGCATTTTATTTAGCAACACAACTTTTATATATTTTATTTATCTTAACTTTTCTTTTTCTCTCCCCCCCCCCCCCCCCCTTGTCTTTTCTCTATTTACAGTGTATATTATATATTTTAATTATTGTAATTTGATTTATTACAGAGGGGAGAGGAGACCTTTTGTTTAAAGTTTTATGTCCCCCTGTCCGTCCTGTCCTGTGGTCCTCTGGCCCTGCTCTGAGCCTTTGGCCTTCTTTTAAACCGTTTTTTAGAACCGATCCAGGTCTTTTAAGGAGATTTGAAGTGTTTTAATCACACGGGGGTCCCCTTGTGCCCGCTCGCCGCCGCCAACCAGGCGGTGAGAAAAATACATAATAATATATAATAATATATAATGTATACAACATATACTACACAAGGATGTGTTTACATGACAATATACAATATATAATGGTGCATTCAAGGACTACATGGCCCAGTTTAATAATATATATATTTATGATGGTGCGTTCAAGGACTACGTGGCCCAAATTAATAATATATATATATTATGATGGTGCGTTCAAGGACTACTTGGCCCAGTTTTATAAATATATATATATATATATATATATATATATATATATATACATATATATATATATACATATATACATATATATATATACATATATATATATATTTTATGATGGTGCATTCAAGGACTACGTGGCCCAAATTAATAATATATATATATTATGATGGTGCGTTCAAGGACTACGTGGCCCAGGCCCAGGAGCTGAAGCGGTCTCTGTGGATGAAGCGGAGTCGTCTTCGGCTGCTGGAGACGGTCGGAGACGACGGACAAGTCACCGTGACAGAAGTCCTGGACCTGACGTAATCCGGACTCCAACAGGTCTCAATAAATAAAGTCTCTGTAAGATCGGTTATGGTGAGTTTAAGGACCCTTTAAGGGCCGGTTATGGTGCCTTTAAGGGCCCTTTAAGGGCCGGTTATGGTGAGTTTAAGGACCCTTTAAGGGCAAGTTATGGTGCCTTTAAGGACCCTTTAAGGATTGGTTATGGTGCCTTTAAGGACCGGTTAGTATGCATCTGATAAGCAGGTGTGTAGATGTGTGTGTGTAAATGTGTGTGTGAGTGTGTGCGTAGATGTGAGTATGTGTGTATCTGTAGTTTCTATGAAGAGAACTACAACCTCTGAGCTATTGACTTCCTGTCTCCGTCCGTTATGACGTCTTCAAGGTGGAGTCCAGGGAGACACAAGCCGCAGTGAGCAAGGGGGCTTTTATTTTGAAAATCAACAGGATCTTTATTTTGTTTCTGTACCCAATTTCCTGTCCCCACTATCAGCTGTGTGCTGTGTGTCTAGAGACATCAGAAGACATCTGGAGACG
>NC_048414.1:209012-211205 GCF_013103735.1 Etheostoma cragini | reverse complement strand
AAGTTTGGGGTCCCCTGCTGGAGCTGCTGCCCCCGCGACCCGATACCGGATAAGCGGTCGAAGATGGAGATGGAGATACTATGACTGTAGGACTTTTTGACATACTATACTATGACTTTAGGACATTTTGACATACTATACTATGACTGTAGGACATTTTGACATACTATACTATGACTTTAGGACATTTTGACATACTATACTATGACTTTAGGACTTTTTGACATACTATACTATGACTGTAGGACATTTTGACATACTATACTATGACTGTAGGACATTTTGACATACTATACTATGACTTTAGGACATTTTGACATACTATACTATGACTTTAAGACATTTTGACATACTATACTATGACTGTAGGACATTTTGACATACTATACTATGACTTTAGGACTTTTTGACATACTATACTATGACTTTAGGACTTTTTGACATACTATACTATGACTTTAGGACTTTTTGACATACTATACTATGACTTTAGGACATTTTGACATACTATACTATGATCCTTTGCACTATGCTCCATGATTAAAATGATACGTCCTGCAGACGTGGACTCTTCATGCTTCCACCGGTCTATATTCAGTGTTACAGTGGAAATATGAATCCATATTGTTTGTTTTGTGTTGATTGAGTAATGAGCTTTGGGACCCCCCCACTGATGACGGGGCTCCTCACCCGTCCTCTAAGGGACTTCTACCCCGTAGGCCTACTGGGACTTCTTATGAATTATACAACGACACATCTTTCATATATTTTATTTGTCACATTTACAACTCCAGTGAAAAAAATGATCTACATTCTTTGTTCATGATTCAGTGTGTGTGTGTGTGTATGAGAGTGTGTGAGTGAGTGTGTGAATGTGTCTGTCTCTGTGTGTGTGTGTGTGTGTGTGTGTGTGTGTGTGTGTGTGTCTGTCTGAGTGTGTGTGTGTGTGTGAGTGTGTGTGTGTGTCTGTCTGTCTGTGTGTGTGTGAGTGTGTGAGAGTGTGTGTGTGTGAGTGTGCGTGCGTGTGTGTGTGTGTGTGTGTGTGTGTGTGTGTGTGTGTGTGTGTGTGTGTGTCTGTCTGAGTGTGTGTGTGTGTGAGAGTGTGTGTGTGTGTGTGTGTGTGTGACAGAGGGACAAATGAATAACACAAATAAAATATAAAACGGGTCTGTGCGCGCGCTCCCCTCCGGCTCACACCTCCATCTCCCGCGTGTGCCCGCGGGCGGCTGCAGCGCGAGCGGCATCATGCACGACGACAGACGTCATTCTGACATCGGAGACAGAAGAAGAAGCGAACGCGTCTGCACGAGCCACCACGCACACACCGACGAGAATGCGTCGTCTTGACCGACGGAGGGTGTCTGCAGCTCGGCCTGGCAACTAACCCCGCCCCGGGGGGCTGAAAGCCGGGGGCAACGCCAGCAACCAGCCCTCCTCTATCGTTTCTGAGGAGCCTTGTTTACTCCTTCTGAACCGGTGTCTCCACATTTAAACCCCGGGAACGGAGCAGACACAGCCGGTCTCCATGTCTTCTGTGTCGGGGTCCTCTCAGGTAAGAACACGCTACGTCCGGTACCATCACGATGTAGAAACTCCTGAATCCCGGTTACATTCCCCGTGGCTTTGACTGAGAACGATACGCGCTGTGCACCGAATTCCAATGAAACAATGCCGGTTTTAAGTCTTCGTTGGTTTTGGCAAACTCATGTACGTCAGATACCGAAACGCTTGATATGTGTTGTAATTGTATGAAACGGTGTTTAATTCGGGATACACCACGTGGTCCCTAGCAGACGCTTTCCCAGCTAAACCTAAAGTTACCCTGCTGGCTCGCCTGTTTTCTACCGCTAAAACACGCGGGTTGAACGGTAGGTAGATCCGATGTGACTCTGTGGAAAACGTGGGGGACAGAGGGATAGAGAGACAGAGACAGACAGAGGGATAGAGAGACAGAGACAGACAGAGGGAGGGAGAGAGACAGACAGAGACAGACAGAGGGAGGGAGAGGGACAGACAGAGACAGAGGGAGGGAGAGGGACAGAGGGATAGAGAGACAGAGACAGTCAGAGGGAGGGAGAGAGACAGACAGAGACAGAGGGAGGGAGAGGGACAGAGAGACAGAGACAGAGGGAGGGAGAGGGACAGAGGGATAGAGAGACAGACAGAGGGAGGGAGAGAGACAGAGAGACAGAG
>NC_048414.1:207877-208912 GCF_013103735.1 Etheostoma cragini | reverse complement strand
GAAGAGAGGAGAGGAAGAGGAGAGAGGAAGAGGAGGAGGAGAGGAAGAGAGAAGGAGAGGAAAAGAGAAGGAGAGGAAAAGAGGAGAGGGAAAGGAGGAGGAGAGAAAGAGAGGAGAAGAGGAGAGGAGAAGAGGAGAGGAAGAGAGGAGAGGAAGAGAGGAGAGAAAGAGAGGAGAAGAGGAGAGGAAGAGGAGACGCGGAGCGCCCAGTCAATTATTTTCAACAGAACAGAAACATCAGAGGCAGATCGGAATCAAACCACCACACGTTGTTCAGAGGACCTGCAGCAAGAAAAGTCCTCCACCTGCCCACCAGACTCCATGCACCTCCTGGAGGTTTTTACAGGACTGTGAGGTCCCTGCATCTCTAACTCACCTCAGACAAATGGTTCAGCTCCCTCTCCACAGCGATCGCTCTGAGAGAAACAAATAGCATTATGGGATGGATCCCTACAGAGATAGACCTTTTAGTTAAAGAGGAAGATCCTTTTAGTTTAACATGAAACAGACATCACCATCACCAAACCCACCAGACTCACCAGACTCCATGTAAATAATCACTACTTTTAGCGTGTATAGAGCAGCATATCTCCACCAGACTCCATGTAAATAATCACTACTTTTAACATGTATAGAGCAGCATATCTCCACCAGACTCCATGTAAATAATCACTACTTTTAGCGTGGCTATATACACGCTAAAAGTAGTGATTTGAGTCGGGGGCTGTTTCATGTGAAACTAAAAGGATTGTGTTGTTGTGTTGTTGTGTTGCACTCACATCTTCCAGTTGGCCAAACACCGGGGAGCCTGACTGCTCAGCATCCGCACCTGGAACTTGAGGTGTTCAATGTTCCCGTCCTGCCACTCCTGATGCAGCAACCTGGGCAGCAACAACTCAACTCAGGAGGGAGCACAGACCCCTAGGGCTAGGCAGCACAGACCCCTAGGGCTAGGCAGCACAGACCCCTAGGGCTAGGCAGCACAGACCCCTAGGGCTAGTACTGCACAGACCCCTAGGGCTAGTACTGCACAGA
>NC_048414.1:204004-207777 GCF_013103735.1 Etheostoma cragini | reverse complement strand
GTAGGACAGACGGTAGTTAGTTATCTCTAGTTCTAATATAACCTGTAGGACAGACGGTAGTTAGTTATCTCTAGTTCTGATATAACCTGTAGACAGACGGTAGTTAGTTATCTCTAGTTCTGATATAACCTGTAGACAGACGGTAGTTAGTTATCTCTATTTGGATACATCTCTATAGAATATATAGAATAGAGAATATAGAATAGAATATATATATATAATATATAGAATAGAGAATAGTCATCTCTATTCTGTACCTGTGGAAAGAGGTCCAGAAGCCTGCTCCCGCACCACCAGACTCACAAACAGCTTCATACACCAGGCTGTTAGGATGCTGAACTCTCTCCCCCCTCTACCCTCAGTTACATTAATATCCTGGACTTTGGACCCAAAATGGCTGCCTTGCCTTGCACTGCTCAACTTGTACACTTGCACACTTTTTGTTGTCCTGAAAACACTTGAGAACACATTTCTGCTGCTCTACATAACCAGCACCACTATGCTACCGCCTGTCTTTTTGCACATTACATAGACTGTCGACAGTATGCAGAATTGCACATTTTTAACACAAACTTCGCTGCTCTTATTTTCCTCATTGTATATATCTTCTTATTTTTACTTTTTTTATGTTGTTTACTTGAATGTTATGTTTGTCTGTGGACCAAATTTGTTATAAATGTCTTGTCACCGTGGGATGGAGGGAAACGCAATTTCGATTTCTTTGTATGTTTTTGACATGTGAAGAAATTGACAATAAAGCAGACTTTGACTTTGAGGGGCGGCTGTGGCTCAGTGGTAGAGCGGTTGCCTGCCAACCGAGTTGCCCCTGGTGCTGCGCATCGGAGTGTGAATGTTTATCTGATGAGCAGGTGGCACCTTGTACGGCAGCCCCGGCCACAGTGTATGAATGTGTGTGATGGTGAATGTTTCCTGGAGATGTAAAAGCGCTTTGAGCAGTTGTTAAGACTGGAAAAGATATATAAATACAGCACATTTACATTTACATTTACTTTGACTCTATTTCTAATATAACCTGTAGGACAGGTTAGATTAGTGTGTGTGTGTGTGTGTGTGTGTTTTACTTGTAGGATGTTTTTTGTAGTGGGGGGGTCTGTCCGAACTACAAGGGTTAGGGGATGTCTGTCTGTCTGTCTGTCTGTCTGTCTGTCTGTGATTTTATAAACTGTCAACAACATTGGTCTGTGACGTCAGGGGCCCAGTCTGTCAACAACCGTTGGACCGCTATCTCGGTTAGCAACATGCTAATGCTACCGCGGCTCGTACCGTGACGTTAAGGAGCCTCCGGGTCGTGGTGTGGGTCTAAAAACTAAATATTCAGACGCGTCTGAGACCGGGGTAGTTCCCGGGAAAGGTCTCGTGACGTGTCCTCCGCCTCATAGTGTCGCCAACGTCACAATACAGCTAGCACTGCGGCTAACAGCGAGCTAACCGCTCCGGCAGCTAACGGCGGGGCCGGTGGCGGGCTGAGCGGCGGTGACGGGGCGTTACGTTACACCCGGTGACGGGCACGGGTTAAAAGCTCAATAAATACCCCGACAGAGGGTCTAATTAGAGGTGTTTTACCTTCAGGACAGAGTCCGCGGCCATGGCGCCTTCTGCTACCTCTACTGGTGACGTCGGCAGCTCACGCGCTCGTCAGCTACCAAAACAAAACTGACAAGTCAGCTTCCGGGGGAGAGCGGTGGTACGCATGCGCGATGCGTCTTCGCTGTTTCTGTTGCGATTGTTAAAAAGAATAATATGGTATAGTTTTATATATTTCAGTTAAATATTATATTATTTAAACTTCTTCTTATTATTATTATTATTATTTTTAATTTATATAAACAGAAAAAACGTACTTCAAGTATGCAAAATAAAGTACTTTTTACGATTTAAATTAGAAAATGTTCAAATATTTAAAAATCTGAAAAATATCTTATATTTTATTATTCTTAAATTGTATATTCCCAAATGCCGTTTTGTTAAGTTGACTTCAAGCTTTCTTGCCTTTAAACAAATGTAAAAATGTTTTTTCAAACTTTAAAAAATAGATTAAAAAGTGTTTATTTTTTATACGGTTTTCTTTTTATTTTATTTTATTCTGTTATTTCCTAGATTTTATTTTTATGCTGCTTAAAATTATTTATAAACGTTTTCGTATTTTAACATTGAAAAACTACCACCGACAGTTAAGTGCCTCATATGGACAGTTTCCGGCCTCGCCAGTCTCGTTCTGTATCGCGAGACCTGAAGCGAGCAGCAGAGAAGACGCTAGCTGTCTTAGCTAACCGTCAGAGAGAACCGATCACCGACCGTTTCTCCGGTGAAACGTGAACGAAACGGCCTGACTTCGATGAGCTGACAGCCGGCAGGCAGCCGAGAGTTTGGCCGTTAGTACCGATGGAGTTAAACACGGAAAGCCGGTCTCCCCGCGAGGAGCGGGAGCTGGAAGACGGAGAGATCTGCGACGATGACACCGAGGAGAGCGCGCCGCTCCGGCGGGGGGAGGGGAGCCGGAGCAGGGCCGCTCGGGGCCGCGGCCGCGGCGCTTCTCAACGGGCGCGAAAACACCACCAACGCCCGCACATGCCGCCTCACATGGGCCACCCCCCGCCAGACTTCCGACACCTGATGCCCCCGTACAACCGCGGTCCTCACGACCCGTTCCCCATGGGCCACCGGCAGCAGTGCGGGCCGAGCGGGCCCGAGCGGCCTCCTGCCGCGTCCACCGCGCCGCCGCCGCTGCCGCCACCGCCGCTGTTGCTGCTCGGGCCCCACGGAGCCCCCAACCCGAGGACCAGCTTCTGGGAGCGGAGCCACGGCGCCCTGGGCCGGTTCCGACACCGGGCCATGCCGAACGGTGGCCGCGGGGGATGGAATCGGGGCGGCGGGAACAGCCGCGGTCCCCCCGGGGCTCGGTACGGGTCCGCGGAGAGTCACGGTAACAAGGACTCGCCCTCGAGGAAACGTATCCTTTCAGGTCCCCCATTAGGGATTTAATGTGATTTAATTAACCGCAGGTCGACTGAGAGCAGAGTAATGTGACGTAATGATAGTACTAATAACACAGAGAAGGGAGGGGAACTGTACAGGTCTGGGTAAGACTCCCGAATCTGGTCTGGTTAGGGTCATAGATGGTCCTAAAGGGTCTCTGGATCGTGTGTGTGTGTGTGTTTGTGTGTGTTGATCAGAGCTTTCTTTAACGTGTGTGTTCAGAGAAGCCTTTGGGGAGGACCGGGGGCAGGAGACCGGGTCACAGTGTCTCCAGACCAGAGACCAGTGTGGACGAGTCCTTCGAGGACCTCCTGTCCAAGTACAAGCAGATCCAGCTAGAGCTGGAGTGCATCCGCAAGGAGGAGACCTGGGCCCTGGAGCCCAGAGGGGACAAGAGACCAGACCCTCCTGCCAGTGTTACAGACATCACACCAGAGCCTCCGGATCCGGGTCAGTTCCCGGTTCAGGCTCAGGGTCCGGCTCAGGTCCTTCCTCAGGTTCCAGCTCAGTGTCAGAGTTCGGCTCAGTTCCCAGCTCAGGGTCTGGGTCCAGGTGCAGCTTCAGGTCCTGCGGAGGAAGCGGCCCAGCTGGAGGAGAAGGAGAACAAAGTGTTCCAAGCGTTCAACATCAGACCTCTACGCCAGAAGCTGCCGCCGCCCGCCATCCTGGACGAGCTCAAGAACCCGTCTGACGAGAACCAGAAAGACCCCCCCACCCCCGCCGAACCCGGACCTGGACCGGGACCCGGCAGGGACGGTAAGCACACAGGAAACAGG
>NC_048414.1:197943-198904 GCF_013103735.1 Etheostoma cragini | reverse complement strand
CTCACCTGTGTCTGAGGACTCTGAATGTCTCACCTGTGTCTGAGGACTCTGAATGTCTCACCTGTGTCTGAGGACTCTCTGCTCGGCCTCGGTGAGCTTCAGCTCGGCGGCGGCTTTGGCTGCAGAGTCCAGCGCCGAGTCGGAGACGGCAGCAGAGACGGAGCCACGAGGGTCCTTCAGCATCTTCTGCTTCTCCCGGCTGCCAGTGGACACATGGGGACGGACATGTTAGCATATCACCGCCTGGAGGTAGCTCATTACATCACACGTTAGCATATCATCGCCTGGAGCTAGCTCATTAAATCATACATTAGCATATCATCGCCTGGAGCTAGCGCATTACATCACACGTTAGCATAGCACCGCCTGGAGCTAGCTCATTAAATCATACATTAGCATATCCTCGCCTGGAGCTAGCTCATTAAATCATACTAGCATATCATCGCCTGGAGCTAGCTCAGTACATCACACGTTAGCATAGCACCGCCTGGAGCTAGCTCAGTACATCACACGTTAGCATAGCACCGCCTGGAGCTAGCTCATTACATCACACGTTAGCATAGCACCGCCTGGAGCTAGCTCATTAAATCATACATTAGCATATCATCGCCTGGAGCTAGCTCAGTACATCACACGTTAGCATATCGTGCGTGCGTGTATACCTGGCGATCTCCTCTCTGAGCAGCCAGTACTCGGCTCTCTTGGCTTCAGGCAGAGCCTCTGGGGTCCGGACCAGGTTGTTGTCCTCTGGAGTCCGGACCAGGTTGGTGTCCTTCTCAGAGGCCGCGGCTGCTCTCGGCTTTGCCGCCTGACGACACAAACACAACATGTTATTAGAATCAACTAGAAGGGAAATAAGCAGTGAGACAACCGGAACTACAAACTAATAAAAACAGAAATCATTTCGTTTTAGCAGAAGTTGCAGACTCTTGGTCTTCCGTTCCTGGGGGGGGGGGGGGGG
>NC_048414.1:195943-197929 GCF_013103735.1 Etheostoma cragini | reverse complement strand
GGGGGTCCTTATGTGAGCCAGCTTTGTTGTAGTGCTTGATGGTTTTTGTGACTACACTTGGGGACGCATTCAAAGTTTTCACCATTTTCCGGAGCAAATGCCCTTCATTTCTTAAAGTAACGATGACCTCGTTTCTCTTCTCTCAGCACGGACCCGGGCTTCTTACGGCCCGCGGGCCACATCCGGCCCTTTGTGCGCCCCTGTCCGGCCCGCGTGGGGCCAATCATAAATTACAAAATAAATTAAAATAATATCTATGTCGACTGTGCTGCTTATGTTTTGAAAAGCGTTATTTGTATTACTTGCGTTTGGACGTACGCGTGTGCGTGATTGTGAGTGAAGGTGAACAGCAATCACAAATTACAAAATTAATTAAAAATTAACCATTTCAGGGACTACCTCAGGAAGCTCATTGACAGAACACCGGGGGGGGGGGGTACTCTGAAGAAACTAGAATGTAAGACATGTTTTCAGGTATTTCTACTTTGTTGTTAAGTCCATAATTCCTCATGTGTTCATTCATAGTTCTGATGCTTCAGAGATGATCTACAATGGAAACAGTCCTGAAGATAAAGGATCTCATTGGAGGAGAAGGGGGGTCCAAACGTTTGGTCTCTACTGTGTATAATATATAATATTTGTGTCTGACCTCCACGGTCCGGCGAGCCTCTCTGATCATGAACTCCAGTCCTCCGAAGGGCGCCGGCGTGGAGCCGGGGGCGTCCCCGTCCGAGTCGCTGTCCTCGGAGTCGTTGAGAGAAACCACCACAGACTTGTGTCGAGGCAGCTGCAGGAACACAGAGACATTATTATTATTATTATTATTATCATCATCATCATCATCATCATCCAGCCAACACATGGCCTCCACCCGTCACAGCACGCCACCCCCCCCCCCGATCACTTCCTGCCGAAACTACCAAGCAACTACTTTACTTCTGTTGTGATTTTCAGACAGAAACAGAAACACACAAGTTGCACCGATCCCTGTTCTTGTCCCGTGTTCAGACTTTTATTTGGAAAATTTAAAATAAGTGTTTTTCTCCCTATATATACATATTAATACATATGCATAATGTGTATACAAACCATATATCTTTCTATTATTGTTTATATGTATATTAGGGCTGCACAATTAATCGAATTTCAATGTGTGTAATGAAAAAGATTTTCTATTTTATGCGTAATATTCCAACTTTTTTCTTAAGATTTTATTGACTTTTATTTCAATACCTTTTTTATTTAAATGCATAACGACTCCATGTATGAATCCTGAATCCAGTGACTACTTCCTCAGAAAACTACTTTAAAGATATGAACTCCCACCCATTCCCATCAAAATATTTAGATTCTTATTATCAAAGTAGTCCAAGTTTTTGTAAACCGATCTCCAGAGACTCCTACTTATGGACAGGGCCTGGGGGGGGCTAGCATGGAAGGCGGAGGCTCGGTCCTGGACGCGGCGGCCGCAGGTTCGAACCCATCTGACCCTTCCTAACCTGTATGACCTCTGTCTCTCCTTTCCTGTCTGAAGTCTGTCCTTTCTAACCAATCTTTAATCTGTCCTGTGTGGACAGCATCGAACAAGCGGCTCAGATGAAGGAGACGTAAAACGCAGGATGACGTCACTGGAACCCAGCGCTGTGATTGGCTGTGTGTTCTCACCACCAGTGGCGCCCTGGCAGCGTGGTGTCCTCTGCTGAACTTGTTGCTGCGTGACGGAGCGACGGCGTTTAAACTGAAGGCGCTCAGGTTCCCTCTGATTGGCTGCTGGACGGCTTCCGCCGGCGGACAGCTGGGGGACGCAGGGCTGCTGGAGATCTGGTCCTGGAGACCGAAACCACAGCGGAAGGTTAATAACACCCAGCGGGCGGTCAATAACACCCAGTGGACGCTCAATAACCCTTAATAACACCCAGCGGACGGTTAATTACCCTTAATAACACCCAGCGGGCGGTCAATAACCCTTAATAACACCCAGCGGGC
>NC_048414.1:187669-195843 GCF_013103735.1 Etheostoma cragini | reverse complement strand
CACACACACACACACACACACACACACACACACACACACACTGCTCAGGAAGCTGCAGGTACACACACACACACACACACACACACACACACCTGAATGTGATGCCTTTCTCCGGGGTGCAGGTGCACCGCGTGGAGCACCGCGTGTCCATGAAGAAGGAGGTGGCGGTCCGTCTGGAGCAGGACCTGAGTCAGCTGACTGGAGCCAGGGGATCCAAACGCAGGACCGAGTCCAGCATCAGTCTGGTGAGATTAGACCAGATTCACCATGTCAGGTCTGGGTCTGGTGAGATTAGACCAGATTCACCATGTCAGGTCTGGGTCTGGTGAGATTAGACCAGATTCACCATGTCAGGTCTGGGTCTGGTGAGATTAGACCAGATTCACTATCTCCAGTCTGGGTCTGGTGAGATTAGATCATATGTCCTCATGGTGAAGAGGCTTTAATAACAACATTAGGACATAAGAACACATTGGGACACATTAGGATAGTAGGACATATTTGGACACATTAGGACAGCAGGACACATTAGGACCGCAGGACACAGTAGGACCCATTGGGACACAGTAGGACACATTGGGACACAGTAGGACATATTGGGACACATTAGGACATCAGGACAGTAGGACACATTAGGACAGTAGGACATTATGGTCCCATTCATGCAGAAGCAACAACTAATCAACAGAATTTAACAATCAGATCTTTCTCTGTCTCTCTCTCTCCCTCTGTCTCTGTGTCTGTCTCTCTCTACCTCTGTATCTGTCCTTCTGTCTCTGTCTATGTGTCTCTCCCTGTCTCTCTGTCTCTGTGACTGTCTGTCTCTCGCTCTATCTGTCCCTCTGTCTCTGTCTCTCTCAGCCTGTGAGGAAGGTCCAGCGAGTGGACGAGCGTCACTTGTCCGAGCTGATGTCCCAGAAGCAGCGTCTGCAGCAGCTGGAGTCCGAGTACGCTCTGAAGATCCAGAAGCTGAAGGAGGCCCAGGCCCTACACCACCGGGCGGGGGGTCTGGCTCCGCCCCCCACGCCGGCCCCCCAGAGCCTTGCCCCGCCCCCCTCCCCGCTGCCGCAGCCCTCGCTGCACGACCTCACGCAGGACAAGCTCACGCTGGACAGCGAGGACGTCCCGGAGCTCGAGGACTCTGAGACGCCGGCGGTCGTTAAGGCAACTCGCAGGAACTCGCTGCGTCAGTCCAGCTTCACCAAACCGCACCTGGAGCAGGCGGGGGGGGGGACGGCGGCTAAAGACGCCAAGACGCCGGGTAGCGATGTCCCCCCGGTGGCCGACGGGGGCCCCTCGGTAGCGGGTGGGGGCCCTGCAGGTGTGGGCCCTGCGTGCGGAGGGCCCCCGGCGGGCTCTGGTCCGGGGCCTGCGGAGGCGTTCCCCGGCCTGGACGTGGCCCTCCTGCGGCGGTGCTACCGGCAGCAGGTCCGGCTCGGGGAGCTGCTGCAGGCCGAGCTGAGCACGGTGGAGGAACCGCTCCACGCCACCGCCGTCACCATGGGGACGGTGAGCTCCACTCACAGGAAGTCTCTGTTTCCTTAATCTGGGACAAGCCTAATTATTCTGACTTACTGTCTCCCTGTCTCTCTGTGTCCCTGTCTCTCTCCCTGTCTCTCTGTCTGTCTCTGTCTCTCGCTGTCTTTCTATTTCCCTGTCTCTCTGTCTGTCTCTCTGTCTCTCGCTGTCTTTCTATTTCCCTGTCTCTCTGTCTGTCTCTGTCTCTCTGTCTCTCGCTGTCTTTCTATTTCCCTGTCTCTCTGTCTGTCTCTGTCTCTCTGTCTCTCTCTGTCTTTCTATTTCCCTGTCTCTCTGTCTGTCTCTCTCCCTGTCTCTCTGTCTCTCTCTGTCTTTCTATTTCCCTGTCTCTCTGTCTGTCTCCGTGCAGGCAGTCTCAGTGGAGATGGACACAGCTACCAGCCAATCAGGGAGCTCTGATCTGAAGCCTGTCCCCTTTGGGTCCTATCACAGTCCCCTGCTTGTCTTCAGGTCCTACAGGTACCCCCCCCCCTCCCCCCATACAGTTCTGGTTCTGGTCTAACCATCGAAATCAGAAGAGACCTTTATAATAACTCTGTGTGTGTGTGTGTGTGTGTGTGTGTGTGTGTGTGTGTGTGTGTGTGTGTGTGTGTGTGTGTGTGTGTGTGTGTCAGGTTCAGTCCCTACTACAGGACCAAGGAGAAGCTGTCTCTGAGCTCCGTTACCCATAGCAACACCATCGAACCCAGGAAGTGTTTCTGTCGCTTTGACCTGACGGGGACCTGCAACGACGACGCCTGCAGATGGTGACGTCATCAAATCTCTCTGACATCATCATGTCTATCTGTGACATCATCATGTCTATCTGTGACATCATCATAGCTATCTGTGACATCTTATCTTACTCTCCTTTATCTGTCTGTCTGTCTCTGTCCTTCATGCTGTCTTATCTGTAGGAAGACATATATGTCTGTCTCTGTCCTTCATGCTGTCTTATCTGTCTCTGTCTCTGTCTCTTAGGCAGCATATGAGGAACTGCACCCTGACAGGAAACCAGCTGTTCCAGGACATCCTGTCCTACAACCTGTCCCTGATTGGCTGCTCTGAGTCCAGCTCGTACGAAGATGTCAGCAACTGCACAGGTTAGTGGATAAAGTGTGTGTGTGTGTGTGTACTGTGTGTAGAGAAGTACATGAACTAGCTGTGTGTATTGTGTATACTGTGTGTACTGTGTGTAGAGAAGTACATGAACTAGCTGTGTGTGTTGTGTATACTGTGTGTACTGTGTGTAGAGAAGTACATGAACTAGCTGTGTGTGTTGTGTGTTAACTGTGTAGAGAAGTACATGAAGCAGTTGTGTGTACTGTGTGTAGAGAAGTACATGAAGCAGCTGTGTGTGTGTGTGTGTTGTGTGTGTACTGTGTAGAGAAGTACATGAAGCAGTTGTGTGTACTGTGTGTAGAGAAGTACATGAAGCAGCTGTTGGGGGCTAACCGGGACCGGATGGGCGTGGACCAGAAGGCCGTCCTCCTCGTCAGCAAGGTCAACGAAAGCAAACGACACGGTGAAGAAAATAATATAATAAAGGAATATAATGTAGTAATATATAGTAATATATAACCTGTCTACATACTTCACTATGACTGTATATAGTACTATAATACTATAGTACTATAATAATATATACTGTGTGTACTCTGCAGTGCCTCCCTTCACCACGTGGAAGGACCCGAGGAGCTGGCGTCCGAAGCCGTCGGCGCCGAGCGTCCCGCAGGACGAGGACGACAGCGAGGACGAGTCTGCAGGAGGACAGCTGGTTGCTGGGAGACACGGTGAGGACGCCCACAGAGACACACACATCCCTCTCTCTCTCTCTATCCATCCATCTCTCTCTCTCTATCCATGTATCCATCTCTGGATATGAGACTGAAGACACTGTGTCTCTGTGTCCAGACGGCGTCTCCAGCACCAGCCTGTCTGCGCTGGACGTCTGCGTCACATCGGAGGACAAGCGCTACTTCATCAGCGAGACGGACGACATCTCCAACCTGGAGACCAGCGTCCTGGAGAGTCCCCGAGACACGCAGCTGTGGATCAAACTGGCCTTCAAGTACCTCAACCAGAACGAGACGTGAGTCCCAGTCCCACTCATCCTAGTGTGTGTGTGTGTGTGTGTGTGTGTGTGTGTGTGTGTGTGTGTTTGTGTGTCCCATAGTGATCATGTGATGGTAGACGCCTGTTGTGTGATTCATTGTAAATAAATGGAAACACCTTAAAATGTCTCCAACCAATCAGATGTCCCAGTCTGACCCTAAAACAGCGTGTGATGTCATCACCACAGCTTCTTATTGGCTGGAAACACACTTTCACCAGATGTATTCTCAGGAGGTTTGACCAGCTCCAGATCATCAGAGGGACACGTGGACGGAGCTAATGTCCTGTGTTGTGTCTTGCTGCGTCCGTCCCAGGTCTCCGGCGGAGGGTCTGGAGGCGGCCCTGAACACGCTGTCCCGCGCCCTGGAGAGTAACTGTGACAACCCCGAGGTGTGGAGCCACTACCTGTCCCTGTTCTCCCGGCGGGGGAGCCGTGAGGAGGTGCAGGAGATGTGTGAGATGGCCGTGGAGCACGCCCCCCACTACCAAGTCTGGTGGAACGTGAGTCAGGGGGACATGGGGGGGGGAATACCCACAATGCTTCACTGCAATAACACTTTCATATTCTCTTCAATCTGCATTAGGTTCAGAAAAAGAGTTTTTTATTGTTTTCCCAACATAAGAAAAATACAAGGAAATGCAGTAATATCATGTCTATAATCTACAGGTAGACCAGGTCTAGACCGCTCTATAATCTACAGGTAGAGCAGGTCTAGACCGCTCTATAATCTACAGATAGACCAGGTATAGACCGCTCTATAATCTACAGATAGAGCAGGTCTAGACCTCTCTATAATCTACAGATGGACCAGGTCTAGACCGCTCTATAATCTACAGGTAGAGCAGGTCTAGACCTCTCTATAATCTACAGATAGACCAGGTCTAGACCTCTCTATAATCTACAGGTAGAGCAGGTCTAGACCACTCTATAATCTACAGGTAGAGCAGGACTAGACCTCTCTATAATCTACAGGTAGACCAGGTCTAGACCTCTCTATAATCTACAGATAGACCAGGTCTAGACCTCTCTATAATCTACAGGTAGAGCAGGTCTAGACCTCTCTATAATCTACAGGTAGAGCAGGTCTAGACCTCTCTATAATCTACAGGTAGAGCAGGTCTAGACCTTTCTATAATCTACAGGTAGAGCTGAAAGGAGGATTTGATCAGCTGTTTGTTGAAGGCTGACTACTTCTTCTTCTTCTTCTTCTTCTTCTTCTTCTGTAGTACCTGAAGCTGGAGAGCTCCTTCGAGGGGAAGGACTACGTGTGCGAGCGCCTGCTCCACTTCCTGGTCTCCGAGGCGTCCTCTGGGGTCACGGACAAGCTGTCCTTCCAGCTGATGGAGGCTCTGCTGTACCGAGTCCAGCTGAACCTGTTCACCGGTCGCCTGGACCGGGCCCTGGCTCTGCTGCAGGTCAGTACACAGTACTACTACAGTACTACTATAGTACTACAGTCTGGACAGGCCCTGACTCTGCTGCAGGTCAGTACACAGTACTACTACAGTACTACTATAGTACTACTACAGTACTACAGTCTGGACCGGGCCCTGGCTCTGCTGCAGGTCAGTACACAGTACTACTATAGTACTACAGTCTGGACAGGCCCTGACTCTGCTGCAGGTCAGTACACAGTACTACTACAGTACTACTACAGTACTACTACAGTACTACAGTCTGGACCGGGCCCTGGCTCTGCTGCAGGTCAGTACACAGTACTACTACAGTACTACTATAGTACTACTACGGTACTACAGTCTGGACCGGCCCTGACTCTGACTGAATATAGAAACAGTCAAATCCCAACATCCAATAGAAAGAGAGAACATAGAAACAGTCAAATCCCAACATCCAATAGAAAGAGAGAACATAGAAACAGCCAATCCCAACATCCAATAGAAAGAGAGAACATAGAAACAGTCAAATCCCAACATCCAATAGAAAGAGAGAACATAGAAACAGTAAAATTAGAAAGGAACAAACGAAAATAAACTGGAGGAGAAGATCATTAAACATGTTACTGTGTGTGTGTGTGTGTGTGTGTGTGTGTGTGTGTGTGTGTGTGTGTGTGTGTGTGTGTGTGTGTGTGTGTGTGTGTGTGTGTGTGTGTGTGTGTGTGTGTGTGTGTGTGTGTGTGTGCGTGCGTGCGTGCAGACGTCCCTTAAGGCGGTGCAGCAGCCCAGCGTGGCGGACCTCCTGCAGCCCAGAGACCGGGTCCTGGTCTGGCTCTGCTACATCCACCTGACGGAGTTTGAGCGGCTGCCGTCCGGCCTGCAGGACCCGGCCGAGTCGGGTCCGTCCCGCCTGGTCCGCAGAGACAGCTTCCTGCTGCCCTGGAGGACGCCACAGGACGTCCGCACGCCGCCGGACATCCTCATCGCGCTCTTTCAAGGTACGCAGAGGACACATAGGACAAAGAGTACTCAGAGTACGCAGAGTACACAGAAGATACCGAGTACACAGAAGGACTCTGAGTATGCAGTGGACTCTGAGTACTCATAAATGTGTGTGAGTGACAGAAATGAAGGGAAACAACACAAAGAAAACTAAAGTTAGAAAACGTCCAAAACGGACAACAAATTTCAGATAAAGCTTCAACAAACAACAGAACGTCCTAAGAATCCTGTCCAGAGTTGGACATGTTGACCTCCTGGTGTCCTCATCAGGTGTTTGTCTCTCCTTCAACCAAAGAACGGATCAGTTCACTACTCTCACTGAAGATGGGGGTTATCTCATGAGATGGTATTATAGAAAAAGGAAAAAGAACTTTAATAGATAGATAGATATATGGATAGATAGATAGATAGATAGATATATGTGTGTATACACACATACACTTGTATCCTTTTTGACCCGGTTGCCCCTGCTGTCTCCTCTCAGACGGTGTCCGTCAGTGCAGTGATGAGTCTGTGTCTCCGAGCGAGAGGACGCTGGCCTGTCTTCCTCTTCACACCAACCTCATTGTCCTCAACACGCTGCTGGGCAGGTATTTCTCACTCTCTATCTGTCTGTCTCTTTCTCTCTCTCTGTCTGTCTCTCTGTCCTCGGCGGCAGTCTGCTCTCCTTCTGATGGCCGTTGTCTCGTGTCCCTGCAGGTTTGACGAGGGTGTGTCTCTGTGTGAGTCTCTGCTGCGCTTCTGTCCCGAGTCGTGTACTCTGAGAGACGTTTTGGCCGAGCTCCACATCAGGAGGGGGGAGAGTGACCAGGCGGTCAGCATTTGGCTCCACGCCCTGGCAGAGTGTCCCAACAACGCCGAGGTCTTCTACCACTCGGCCAAGTTCCTCATGGCTCAGGTAACTACACCAGACTCCATGTAAATAATCACTACTTTTAGCGTGTATAGAGCAGCATATCTCCACCAGACTCCATGTAAATAATCACTACTTTTAGCGTGTATAGAGCAGCATATCTCCACCAGACTCCATGTAAATAATCACTACTTTTAGCAACATGTTGTGTGACGCTGTAACTGATTGTTGTGACGCTGTAACTGATTGTTGTGTTACAGGACAAGTCGAGCGCCATCACTCCTCTGTTCCGAGGATTCATCCTGTCGCTGTGCGATGACGAGCAGAGTCAGAAGAAGCCTGTGGACGTCCTGCGGTGCGTTCAGAGTCAACCTGATTCTCAGGGATTTTGAACTCTTAGTAACTTTTGATGAGCTGTTGTTGTTTTCTCCCTGCAGACACATCCTGGGTTTCCCCACCAAGGATCTGCTGAGACGGCCAATCAGCAGCGAGCTGCAGGAGACGCTGAGTCATCAGATGCCATACCTCCACCTAATCCACTGGTACACCACGTTTGTTATCATTATAACCAGTTAACCTCCACCTCCATAGTCTGTCCACCAGAGGACGCTATACACTCTGTCGCTCTGATTGGTTGTTGCAGTTATTGGTTGATTCTGATTGGTTGTTTCAGTCGCTGGCAGTGGCTGCACGGCTCCGTGGAGGACGCAGTGGACGCCTTCGAGAGAGCGCTGGGGATGAACATGCAACGGGACGAGCTGCAAAAGCTCTGGATGGAGTGAGTCTTTATCTGTCTCTGTCCACAGTTCCCTGTCTTCTCTCTGTCTGTCCCAGTTATCTGAATGTCCTCTTTGTCTCTGTCCCCATTTACCTGAATGTCCTCTTTGTCTCTGTTCCCAGTTACCTGGTGTTCAGCAGCAGTCAGTCCAAGCGGTTCTTAGACCTGGTCCAGCGGTGTCTCAGCACCGTCCCGTCCCGTCTCGTTGTCCCCTTCAACCCGGCCGAGTTCTGGAGCTGCTACAGCTTCCACAACAAGGTAGGACGGACGCCGTCCTCCACGCGTCTCTGTACTTCACCTGTCTGTCTCAGTAATGTTTTGTTTCTGTCTGAAATGCTGCGTGCTGATTGGCTCTCCAGGTGGTGACTCTCTACCTCAGCTGTCTGCCGCAGTCCCAGCATGCACATGTTCTGGAGAGGCTGAGATACGCCATGCCCAACAACATTGAACTAGGCCTGAGGTACACACACACACACACACACACACACACACACACACACACACACACACACA
>NC_048414.1:186122-187569 GCF_013103735.1 Etheostoma cragini | reverse complement strand
TCTGTGTGTGTGTGTGTGTCTCTCTCTCTCTCTGTGTGTGTGTGTGTGTGTGTGTGTGTGTGTGTGTGTCTCTGTGTGTGTGTTTTCAGATCTCCAGAAGATGAAACCTGTCTTCTGGTCAGCCCCCCCAACAGAGCTCTGTCTCAGTCCTTCGAGAACCTTCTGGACGACAACAACTTTGGACTCGTTAATGTAAGAAGCTAAATCGCTCTGAAGCTCGATGTCATGGAAACGACTCACGTGTCCAGAAAAGATTTTACAACAGGATCAGAAATAGAAATCAGATTTCTCTTTTAATTAGTTATTCAGTTATATTGTGTGAAGGTAACTGCTCCATCTCTGCAGAGGGTCTCTGTAAACTTACACATATTATTTGGGGTTTTATTCTGAAAAACCAAAGATTCAGACTCAGCTGTTTCCTGTTTCCAAAAGAAGTCTTCATTCTGAATATCGTAGATTTATATTAAATAAATCAAATTCAAATAAAAGTTTAATATCAGTTTTATCTTTAACGTGATGTTAAGAGTGTTTGTCTGTGTGTGTGTGTGTGTGTGTTTGTGTCTGTGTGTGTGTGTGTGTGTGTGTGTGTGTGTCTGTGTGTTTCTGCGTCTTTTGTGGGTTTTTGGGTAACCTGTTTGTCTTGTTGTGTGTGTTTTTCTCTCTTTGTGTGTTGTGTGTGTGTGTTTGTTGTGGGTTTTTTGTGTGTTTTGTGTGTGTGGTGTTGTTGTGTGTGTGTCTGTTTGTGTGTGTGTGTGTGTGTGTGTGTGTTTCCAGCAGAAGTTCAGGAAGGACCCGTACGTCACCACCCTGGGGGGCTTCTCCAAAGTCACCAACTACATCTTCGATGCGTTCCGGGGGACGGAGGAGCAGCACCAGCGCCCCCCCGAGGAGGTGGCCTTGCACCAGCGCCCCCCCGAGGAGGTGGCCCTGCTGAGTGAGGTCATCCCGGGGCTGGAGATCAACCGGCAGGAAGAGCCCGGCTTTGAGGTCATCACCAGGGTGAGACACCAGGGTGAGACACGGGGGGGTTGGGAACCGGAGGGTCGCTGGTTCAAGTCCCCGTACGGACCAAAGTATGGTGGTGGACTGGGATATAGCACTCTGTCTCTGTCTTCCTGTCTCTTGCTCTCTGTTTGTCTCTCGCTCTCTCTGTCTGTCTTTTTCTCTCTCTCGGTATGTCTGTCTGTATCTCTATCTGTCTTTCTGCGTCTGGCTGTCTCTCTTACCTGTCTCTCTGTCCCCCTCCTTGCCAGATGGACCTGGGTCCCAGGCCGGAGGTATCACGGCGGCCCCCCATGTCAGCAGAGGACTGGACCAAACACCAGGATCCAGAGGGGAGGATGATCAGCGTCTTCAAGCTCAAGAAACTCGTCTTCAGAGGGGTCAGTCGGCTTCATTAGTCTGTCTGTCTCATTGTCTCTGTCACGTCTTCAGAGGGGTCAGTCGG
>NC_048414.1:185022-186022 GCF_013103735.1 Etheostoma cragini | reverse complement strand
GGCACGCCCCACCATCATGGACTAATATACAGCGCCGGCACGCCCCACCATCATGGACTAATATACAGCGCCGGCACAACCCACCACCATGGACTAATATACAGCGCCGGCACACCCCACCATCACGCAAAATGTGAAGGACCTGAAGAGAAAGTTTCAGAGTTAATACAACACCGCGAGGCACTGTGCTTGACCACAGATATGTTTAAATATGCAGTGTATATTAAAGTAGACGTGCCTTTTGTGTTTAAGAGTAAAAGCTTTAAATTAATAGTCTGTCCGTGTCTCTGTGTCCCTGTGCGAGGACACAGAGGCTGATGCAGCGCTGGCAGAGCCGACAGACGAGAGGCATTTTACTGCCAACTAATCAGGTCAAAAACGTTTAATATACTGCAAATAGCCTACAAGGACAAGTACTGCGGGACAGTACAGTTAATTGATCTTGCATTTTTTCATTTTGCATTTCTCTCCGCCCCCCAAGTCAAGAAATTTTCACAATTTCAGTCAACCAAGATTTTCTTTGGTTGAGTACAGCCCTGCTGTGGAGGCCCCCAGCCAGACCCCCTGCGGAAGCCCCCAACCAGACTGAGCCCTGATTGACTCCCTGCTGCTGGTGACTCACCTCCCAGAGGCGCAGGACGTCCTGGAAGCTGAGCTCTCTCTTGAACCGGATCAACAACCAGCGGAAGCAGAAGTACAGATACCCTGAGTCCTGGGATTCTGCAACGGACACACACAAACACACACACACATAAAATTTATTAACTCTTGTGTTGTCCACCCGGGTCAAAAAGGGACAAAGATTTGACATTTTCATTTAGTTTCACGACCACTAGTGTTACTACAATAACCGTCATTAATATAGAATATACTAATATCTGAATTAACCCTCATTAATATAGAATATACTAATATCTGAGTAAACCCTCATTAATATAGAATATACTAATATCTGAATTAACCCTCATTAATATAGAATATACTAATATCTGAGTTAACC
>NC_048414.1:184378-184922 GCF_013103735.1 Etheostoma cragini | reverse complement strand
ATGAATACTACAGTATATTTCTCCAGAGATGAATACTACAGTATATGTCTCCAGAGATGAATACTGCAGTATATTTCTCCAGAGATGAGTACTGCAGTATATTTCTCCAGAGATGAATACTGCAGTATTTTTCTCCAGAGATGAGTACTTCAGGATGAAGCTGCAGTGGAAGTCGGTCAGTGAGGAGCAGGAGAGGAGGAACTCCAGACTGAGAGACTACAGGAGTCTGATAGGTGGGTCCCTCATGACATCATCACAACAAGTATCATGTGGAGGAATGAGTAGTATTTGCATGATTGAGTAGTATTTGTGAGTGTGGTCTAGTCCTGTTCTGATCTGTAAAGTGTCCTGAGATTACGAGGTCTAGACCTGGTCTGATCTGGTTCTGGTCTCTGTCTGCAGAGAAAGACGTGAACCGGACAGACAGAACCAACCGGTTCTACGAAGGCGTGGACAACCCGGGTCTGGTGCTGCTGCACGACATCCTGATGACCTACTGCATGTACGACTTCGACCTGGGTGAGTCTGGTGGGGGGGGGGGGGG
>NC_048414.1:183143-184264 GCF_013103735.1 Etheostoma cragini | reverse complement strand
CTGTGTGTGTGTGTGTGTGTGTGTGTGTTTGTGTGTGTGTGTGTGTGTGTGTGTGTGTGTGTAGGCTATGTCCAGGGGATGAGTGACCTGTTGTCTCCCATCCTTTACGTGATGGAGAACGAGGTCGACGCTTTCTGGTGTTTTGTCTCCTTCATGGACCAGATGGTGAGTATAAAAAAGTCTTATAATCCATCTATAATATACACTATGTACGTGTGTGTGTGTGTGTGTGTGTATCTATGTAAGTTTGTGTTGTTTTGCAGCACCAGAACTTCGAGGAGCAGATGCAGGGCATGAAGACTCAGCTGATCCAGCTCAGCACCCTGCTCCGGCTGCTGGACCTCACCTTCTGGAACTACCTGGGTGCGTAGACCCATATTCAACCAGCAGGGGACGGTTGCCCTGGCAACACATGTGAAGGCCCTGAAACACCGGGCAGATTTTTGGCAGGCGCGCCCGTCCCCATAGCGTTGCGGTGTGTCATGGCGCTAGAATCCGTCTGATTGGCTGTTCAGCTGATTTGTAATTAGATAACAAAGCCGTCTTCATCTCAAACAATGAAGAGCCGTCTGCTTCTAACCGTCCTGATGTCCTCGGGTCAGATCTGACTCTTTAATAATAATAATAATATTTAATAAGCGTCTCTGTCCAAAATCTGAGCTTCTTTTTAACCAAATTACCATAAAATGGATTCCTTCCAACGCTCTGTCATTCCTCTGAACTTAGATATTAGTCACAATAATTCATAATCTCTGCTTTTTATTTCAGATATTAGTATATTCTATATTAATGAGGGTTAACTCAGATATTAGTATATTCTATATTAATGAGGGTTAATTCAGATATTAGTATATTCTATATTAATGAGGGTTAACTCAGATATTAGTATATTCTATATTAATGAGGGTTAACTCAGATATTAGTATATTCTATATTATTGAGGGTTAACTCAGATATTAGTATATTCTGTATTAATGAGGGTTAATTCAGATATTAGTATATTCTATATTAATGAGGTTTAATTCAGATATTAGTATATTCTGTATTAATGAGGGTTAACTCAGATATTAGTATATTCTATATTATTGAGGGTTAACTCAGATATTAGTATATTCTGTATT
>NC_048414.1:181860-183043 GCF_013103735.1 Etheostoma cragini | reverse complement strand
ATATTGGATCATTGTGCAGCCCTAGTCTAACCTACGGGTCCATATTGGATCATTGTGCAGCCCTAGTCTAACCTACGGTTCCATATTGGATCATTGTGCAGCCCTAGTCTAACCTGCAGGTCCATATTGGATCATTCTGCAGCCCTAGTCTAACCTGCGGGTCCATATTGGATCATTGTGCAGCCCTAGTCTAACCTGCGGGTCCATATTGGATCATTGTGCAGCCCTAGTTTGCAGATATTTGGATGAGAGGGACTCACCTTCTCCGTTGGTGAAGGTTTTCTTCTTGAAGGACACAGCGTTGATCATGTCCCACTCTGTCTCGTAGCTCTGCTGTGTCTCTATCAGAGACTTGGACTTCTCCCCCGAACACTGGTCCCACTCCATGACTGAGCTGGAGTCCTGATGGGAAACACAGTCTCATTCTTAATCTTAATACAACCACACAGTCTCAATCTTAATCTCTAATACAACTACACAGTCTCATCCTTAATCTCTAATACAACCACACAGTCTCAATCTTAATCTCTAATACAACTACACACTCTCATCCTTAATCTCTAATACACCTACACAGTCTCATACTTAATCTCTAATACACCTACACAGTCTCATCCTTAATCTCTAATACAACCACAAAATCTCATCCTTAATCTCTAATACAACCACACAGTCTCATCCTTAATCTCTAACTAATACAGTTCCATCCTTCCTTCTCTAAGATTATAACAACTATATTATTATATATGAAGTATAACAAACCTTTCCAGCACACAGCATGTTGGACGGGTCGACGGCGTCCTCCAGAGGTCTGAACTCCACAAAGACTTCAGCATCCTAACAGTCATGGGGACAACGTCTCATCAGTCAAAACACTTTGTCAACACACATGAATCCAATCAGAGACGCCCCCAATATGTTCTTCACTCAACTGGTGGATTAATCTGCAACTATTCTGGTGATGTATTTGTCTGGTGAGTCATATGTTATGTAGAACAGGAACACCTGGGTGATGGCAGCTTGTTTAAGGTGAATATGTTCTAGTTTCTGGTCTCCTCTGGGACAGTAAAGCGAATATCTTTGAGTTGGGGACAAAACGAGACATTTGTCTGAGTCATACAAAGGAATGTCTCTGTGCATGTCAGGTGGAGTGTGGAGGAATGTGCATGGAGGGGGGGGAGGG
>NC_048414.1:180308-181760 GCF_013103735.1 Etheostoma cragini | reverse complement strand
ACTTCTGACCTCTAACCTCTGACCTGTGACCGCTGACCTGTGACCTCTAACCTCTGACCTGTGACCTCTAACCTCTGATCTGTGACCTGTGACCTCTAACCTCTTACCTGTGACCTGTAACCTCTCACCTGTGACCTGTAACCTCTCACCTGTGACCGCTAACCTGTGACCTCTAACCTCTGACCTGTGACCTGTAACCTCTCACCTGTGACCTGTAACCTCTCACCTGTGACCGCTGACCTGTGACCTCTAACCTCTGACCTGTGACCTGTAACCTCTCACTTGTGACCTGTAACCTCTGACCAGTGACCGCTGACCTGTGACCTCTAATCTCTGACCTGTGACCTCTAGCCTGTGACCTATAACCTCTTACCTGTGACCTCTAACCTCTGACCTGTGACCTTTGACCTGTAACGTCTGACCTATGACCTGTGACCTCTGACCTCTGACCTGTTCTCAGGGCTTTAAAGATGAAGTGTACCGCCAGAGGAGGAAATACTTCGTGGAAGTGGCCATGAATTACAAGTTGTAAGTATTGAATATGTTTCTCCGTTTTCTCCTCTGTTCACTTTTTTTAAAGATGTTTTCATTTCTTCATATATTATTATAATTATTATTATTATTATTATTATTATTATTATTATTTATTTAATTTTTTTGTTTTGTCCCATATTGATCATGTGATGTTGTCCCATAGTGATCATGTGACGTTGTCCCATAGTGATCATGTGACGTTGTCCCATAGTGATCATGTGACGTTGTCCCATAGTGATCATGTGACGTTGTCCCATATTGATCATGTGACGTTGTCAGCGTCTTCCAAATCTACAACTTTATTGCCAACACTTTAGCATATTTTAGCATGTTAGCATATAATGTATATAGTGTCTTATGTCCAGACCTTCCTCCACAGCGCGGCTGAGGAAGGTCTGGCTAGTCCGCCCAGCGTTCTGGGATGGGGGAACAACATGCTCTGCTTCATTTGCATTTCTCTAAACCAATCACAATAGAGTATATGTCCAGAATCGTATTCAGTCAGTTTGTTTCTGTTTCTAACTCTTGTTCTGACTCTGGTCCCGTCTCATGTTCTGGTTCCGGTTCTGACTCTGGTCCCGTCTCTGGTTGTGTGTCCGGTGTGCAGCGGGCAGCCCATCCCCCGTATCGAGTACACGGCGGAGGAGGTCCGGACGTGGGGCGTGGTCTTCAGGGAGCTGACCCAGCTGTACCCGACCCATGCCTGCAGGGAGTACCTGAAGAACCTGCCGCTGCTCAGAGAGCAATGCGGTTACCGTGACGACAACATCCCACAGCTGGAGGACGTGTCCCTGTTTCTTAAAGGTCAGTCACAGCCTCTCAGTCCGTCTCGTAATGGTCCCCCCGCACGCTCGCTTGGTTCCACGGGCTCTCATGTCAACAAATAGGCAGAAATCATCGGGGGGGGGGGGGGGGGGG
>NC_048414.1:174857-180208 GCF_013103735.1 Etheostoma cragini | reverse complement strand
AGGGGACATTGTCCCCCTCTGATTCAGGAGGACACATCTATTATAGAAATATTACCAGGGGACATTGTCCCCCTCTGAGTCAAGAGGACACATCTATTATAGAAATGTTATGTTTAAATATTCCGTTTAATATAACAACTTTTTTTCATGTATATTATCTTTTATTATCTAATTTTTAGGACTTTTTACTCAAAAAAATCCAACTGAGTGTGTGTGTGTGTGTGTGTGTGTGTGTGTGTGTGTGTGTGTGTGTGTGTGTGTGTGAGATTTAAGCGATGACATCACCTGCGTCGGCGGCGGCCCAGGCGTGGGGGGGCGTGTTGATGGAGACGATGGACACGGCGTCCCGGAGCGCCCCCACCAGCTCGCTGAACTCCCTCTGGCTGCAGCTGCACACGGCCAAGATGTCCACCTCGCTGGGGACACGCCGGGACGGACGGGACTCGATGTGGGACAGGTTCACCCGCTGCTCCTGGTGGGGGGGGCAATAACATACTGTCACTGATAGAAAAAGACCTTTTATCAAGGTCGTCTTTTTCGACCTTTTTGTGTCTTTCTCCCGACATGTTGTCACTTTTTTGCCATCTATCTTTTTTTACACTTTCTTTTACCAGTTAAGATTTTCTCCAAATATTATAATATTGACAAACAGCCAAATCCAGTGAGAGCAGAGAGCTGATGGTTACTGCACCGTGAGGAGCGTTGCTAGGAAACATCCTCGTTACTTTAGGGATCGGGACTTTGAAAGAAACCCAGATTTCTGAAATAGAAACTTTTCGGAACGGGGTCAGACTAGACCTGGGGACACCAGGAGGGGTAATGAGAGCACAGAGCACAGGGGGCATGATTAGGGTTAGGGTTAGGGTTTGGGGTGGGGGGGCGGTTCACCTGGAAGATCCTCAGAGCTTTGACCAGACCGCCAACTTCGTTCTTCAGAGAAAACACAACAGCTGTTTTCCCAGAATCCTCTGCGCCTTCTGTGTCCGCGGACTCGTTTATGGGACAGAAGGATGGACGCCTTGACTGGACCCCCCAACGCAAACACACACACACACACACACAAAGGGACACACACACAGAGACACAGAGACACACACACACACACACACACACACATTCTCTCTCTCACACAAACACACACACATGGACACACACACATATTTGTCAGCGTATGTTTCTATCAGATTTTATATTATTATTATATTCGAGTTTGTGTTTTTGTTTATAAACAATAAACTACGATTAAAGCGCAACCTCACAAAGAGATACTACCCTCCCACAAATACACAGTATATACATATACAGTATATATATACATATACAGTATATATATTTATATATATATACACATTTCTACAGTATATATATATACTGTATATATATATATATATATATATATATATATATATACTGTATACAGTATATGTATAAAAATGTGTTTTTTTTTACATCACATTATATGATTTTACATGAGCCCATCCCCCCCCCCCCCCCCCCCCCCCCCCCCCCAACATAACAGCGTAAAGGAGCGCTCCTCACCATCTGTCCCCCGGTGTGTCTCTGCTGCTGGAACATGGCCGAGTCCAGGGACATGCCCCTCCGGGACCAGTACTTACTGGAGAACATCATCATGGCCGGCTGCATGCGCGGCACCGGCCGCTCCGCCGGGCTCTTCTTCACGTGGGCCGACGCCATGGGGAACCAGTGGGTGTACGAGTACCAGGGCTCCAGCCTGACACACACACACACACACACACACACACACACACAGCTCACTGATCAAAGGTTTCGCTCTGCAGCTTTTTCCTCAAAATATTCAACTTTTTCTCTTTTGTCTCAAAATATCCTTTTCTTCAGTTTTATATAAAACTCTGGAACTCGTTGTTTCTGCTGCTCGATCAGTGGAGATGTGGAGGAGACGGAGGAGGAGATGTGGAGGAGACGGAGGAGGAGATGTGGAGGAGACGGACGAGGAGATGTGGAGGAGATGTGGAGGAGACGGAGGAGGAGATGTGGAGGAGACGGAGGAGGAGATGTGGAGGAGCGGTTGGGATGGGAGCTTGTTTCTCTCCAGGGGGAGGAGACAGGGGATGAGACAGGGGATAAGACGGGGGAGGAGACAGGGGATGAGACAGGGGAGGAGACAGGGGATAAGACGGGGGAGGAGACAGGGGAGAAGACCGGGAGGAGAAAGGGGGGGAGACGGGGAGGGGATGGAGGAGACAGGGAAAGAGACCTAGTCTCTCCTTCTCAGCCTGGTAGACCAAGTCTCTCCTCCTCCAGGTGGACCTAGTCTCTCCTCCTCAGTCTGGTGGACCTAGTCTCTCCTTCTCAGCCTGGTAGACCAAGTCTCTCCTCCTCCAGGTGGACCTAGTCTCCCCTCCTCAGTCTGGTGGACCTAGTCTCTCCTCCTCAGCCTGGTCAATGACAGCAACAGGAACAGGAACAGGGAGACGGAGACAGGAACAGGGTGACAGGAACAGGAACAGGGAGACAGGAACAGGAACAGGAAAAGGGAGACGGAGACAGGAACAGGGTGACAGGAACAGGAAGAGGGCGACAGGAACAAGAACAGGGAGACGGAGACAGGAACAGGGAGACGGAGACAGGAACAGGGAGACGGAGACAGGAACAGGGAGACAGGAACAGGAACAAGGAGACAGGAACAGGAACAGGGAGACGGAGACAGGAACAGGGAGCAGGAGACAGGAAGAAGGAGACGGAGACAGGAACAGGGAGACGGAGACAGGAACAGGGTGACAGGAACCATCTGATAAGAGACAAAGGGAAGAACGCAGAGGTTAAATACACGAGGTAACGAGGTAACGAGGTAACGAGCAACAGGTGATACACCAGGTGAATCATATCGGGGGGTCGGGAACGATGACAGTCGCAGAGGCAAGAAAACAGAAAACCGGAAGTAGAACTAGACAGGACGAGACAAAGACCCAGACTATCAAAATAAAACAGGAAACAGAACATACAGATAGTCACAAGAGAACACAAGACAGAAACTACAACACTGGACCGGAGAGGACACTAGGACACAAACACAACGAGACAGGACAGAAACTACAACACTGGACCGGGGAGGACACTGGGACACAAACAAAACGAGACAGGACAGAAACTACAACACTGGACCGGGGAGGACACTGGGACACAAATACGAGGAGACAAGACCAAAAGACCAGAGGAGGAGGAGCAGAAAGCAAAGCAATAAGCCAACATCCTGACAGTCCGTCTCACTATGGAATGAGACAATCAGGCCGAGCTGAGACAAGATGACCGCCTGTAATTACATATTAATAATAATATTATTATTATTATTATTGTTATTATTATTGTTATTGTTATTATTATTATTATATTATTATTATTATTATTATATTATTATTATTATATTCAGTATAAATGTCAGCCTGGCTGAAGAGATTTTCTCTAAATGTCACGCCGTCCTTCATGTGATGGACGGCGTCCTCGTCCTCTGAATAGAGACATTTGGAAGACATCTCTCCTGCATCTGTTCATAAAGCTCATCAGAGACACAACAAAGCCGCCGCCGCCTCGCAGCCTTTCATTTCCTGTTGGCCAGGAAATGAAAGGCTGCAGCTGATTGGCCGATAGCAGCGAGCGAAGCGTCCGCCGTCGTCTCTCTTATCAGACCTGTCAGTCAGGAAGGACACACACACACGCACAGACACACAAAGACACACATACAGACACACACAGACACACACTCTCACGCACTCACACACACACACACACACACACAGACACACACACACACACACAGACAAACACACAGACACACACACATACACACAGACACACTCTCACACACTCACACACACACAGACACACACACACACATAAAATTATTATGTATATGCCCTGTATTTGTCTTACAAATGTTTTATTGTTATTTTTTAAATGCTTTGACTTTCCCTCGGTCAAAAAGAATTCCCATTCCACACGTAATCAAATGTTAATGTAACAACTCCTTTATATTGTTGGATTGGCCGCTACGTAAACACCTCGTAATTCATAGTCTGGCGTAAACAATAATTAAAAAGATGACATGTTGATCACTTAATAATAATGTCGCCTATGACTGGTACACAGATGTCAGTACACAGTTTTGTGTAAGTCTTAATTTAAATATCTTTGTTAAAAAAAAAAATTCTACTAAATAGTGTAGATTACATGTTGACCACTTGTGAACTACAAAAAAGTCTAGCCTACAAAAAATGCTAATATATAATCAGTATGTGTACATATATGAAAAGTCAACACCAGTGGTGCATATGTCAAAGGTCGATTACACTGTTGATATGTTTGCATGTGTTTTCTGTTTGGGTTTATTGTGGCATGTCTTGAGTTTGTTGTATTGCATGTTTGGTTTTGTGGTGGCTTTATTTCCTTGTTTTAGGCGGGTTTTCTTTATGGAGACTGGAGACCCTCCCCCATGTTTGTTGTTGTCGCTCGGACTTAACAAGCTCAGAATTACACAAGTGGACACACCTGGGCTTGATGAGGGCAGGTGTGTGAGAACAAGGCGGTGAAAAGGGGGAGAAGCTCGGGAGAAGCGGCAGAGAAGCCACGAAGAAGCAACGGGCGAGGGCAAGAGGAACTGGCGGAAGAGGAGGAGAGCAGAATCGAAGCAAGAGAAGCGAAGCCAAAGAGACACGGAGGATAGCGGTAGCTGAGACGAGTGGACGGTTGGGAGAAGCGTCTACAAAAGACACTCCGAGAAGGACTGAAACGCGAGAAAGCAGATAAGTAAAGGAACGTCTGCCGGCTATTCCTCGGAGAGTGCGTGGCGTGGCGTACTGCTTGTGATCGGTGTTCTGAGCGCTCTCTCTCTGGTCCCTCCCAGTGCCAGCTACGGAGCAACGAACACGCTACGCCGACCAGACGAAGAAGGACCCCGGCTTCCGGGAGTGAAACCTGGCTGCCGTTCGCATCATTGCTGCCTTGGACTGAAACGAACATTGAACTATAAACGATAAGGACACGACTCTTAGTATAGTACATGAGTTTTAACCCTTTCTTGCTGTCTCTTTTATACTTGTTGTTTGTTAGTCTTAACCTTTTTTTAGTATAGAATAAAGAATTACATTTAGACCAAGCTGTGTTGTGGTGTGTCCTATTTTGTGTATGTGTTTGTGTGTCCTATGTGTAAGATTTTAACTGCTGGTAGACCGCCTATTAGTTTAAAAAAAAAAGAAGGAACACTCCCCTCCTCGCGGCGGGTTTGTGACACATATACCGAATATACACTCAGCGGCCACTTTATTAGGTACCCCATGCTAGTAACGGGTTGGACCCCCTTTTGCCTTCAGAACTGC
>NC_048414.1:162043-174757 GCF_013103735.1 Etheostoma cragini | reverse complement strand
TTTTAATAAGTCTGTAGAAATGCACTGCTCTACAAGACACCTTCTCCACTGTTTTAATAAGTCTGTAGAAGTACACTGGTCTACAAGACGCCTTCCCCACTGTTTTAATGAGTCTGTAGAAATACACTGCTCTACAAGACGCCTTCTCCACTATTTTAATAAGTCTGTAGAAATGCACTGCTCTACAAGACGCCTTCCCCACGGTTTTAATGAGTCTGTAGAAATACACTGCTCTACAAGACACCTTCTCCACTGTTTTAATAAGTCTGTAGAAATGCACTGCTCTACAAGACACCTTCTCCACTGTTTTAATAAGTCTGTAGAAATGCACTGCTCTACAAGACGCCTTCCCCACTGTTTTAATAAGTCTGTGTTGAAAATGTCAAAAAAGTGACAAACATTGAAAAAAAGCATCAAAAGTGTTGAAAAAAAAGGACAGAAACGTAAGAAAAACTTAAAACATCGATAAGAAGCATCAACAGAAGTGTTGATTTTCTATTTTGACGGGATGACAACACAAGGGTTGACTTTAGGACATTATGCAGTTACTTTCTTACAAAGTTTGACTGGATATTAAAGTGTATTTTTGTGTTCCTCCTGCAGCACCGGCATCCGTCCGTGGCCTCCATGTGGCGCCCTCCGCCCCAGACGGCCTCCGTGTTTCTTGGCGGGCCGGTGCTGGCCACAGCGAGCTCTTCAGGGTTCTGCTGATGGACCGGGATGAGGTTCTGCTGGAGAACATCACTCTGCCAAACAGCGCTACCTCCGCTGAGCTGCACGGCCTGCAGCCTGGGACACGGTACACTGTCACCGTGGTAACGGAGGCCGTCGGCCTACAGAGCTCCGCCTCCAAACAGGCATTTACAGGTATTATGGGATATTCCTAAAGGGGAACTTTCGTAAATAATCACTACTTTTAGCGTGTTTAGAGCAGCATATCTCCACATTTAAATTGGTGAATTAAGAGTTTATTTCAACCGGACCAGAGTGGTGATTGTTGGAACAATAGAAAGATGAACCAGTAACCACTAATAAAGGATATTATAAAGCTTTTATGTGACCCCCTCCCCTAGCCCCCTGTCCCGTGCCGCAGCTGCGTGTCCGCCACACTGATGAATCCTCCTTGAGTGTGGTGTGGAGTCGCCCGCTCGGTGAATGGGACGGCTTTACCGTGCTGCTCCGACAGGCGGATGCCCCCCCCATCCTGTCTCAGAGGAATCTCCCTGGGGGGGCCAGAGGGTGCATCTTCAACATCCTGACCCCAGGACGCCTCTACAATATCACCGTGACAACCAACAGTGGCAACTTGAGCACCTCGGCAGCCTTGCCCGCACGGACCCGTATGTATTTATATTTCATGTGATATTGTAGGCAAGGCAAGGCAAGGCCGCTTTATTTGTATAGCACATTTCAGCAACAGGGCAATTCATAGTGCTTTACACAAAATCAGTTAAAAAATAAAAACAGTTAAAAAATAAAAACAGATAAAACACGTGAATTAAAAATAGAAATATTAAGACACATAAAACACAAGAGTAAAAGTTACAGTGCAGCATAAGAAATTAAACATTAAAAGAACATCATTTAAAGAAAGGCAACATCAAAAAGAAAGGTCTTCAGCCTTGATTTAAAAGAACTGAGAGTAACAGCAGATCTGCAGGTTTCTGGGAGTTTATTTCTGATATGAGGAGCATAGAAACTGAAAGCTGCTTCACCCTGTTTAGTTCTGACTCTGGGGACACAAAGTAGACCTGTCCCAGATGACCTCGAGGTCCTAAACCATTTACAGGTATTAATACACATACACTCACAGAAGTTGTGTTTCCTGTGACGTTGTGTTCCCTCTGATGTTGTGTTTCCTGCGGCGAGGTGTTACCTGTGACGTTGTGTTCCCTGTGATGTTGTGTTCCCTGTGATGTTGGGTTTCTTATGACGTTGTGTTCCCTGTGAGGTTGTGTTTCCTGTGACGTTGTGTTCCCTGTGACGTTGTGACGTTGTGTTTCCTGTGACGTTGTGTTCCCTGTAACGTTGTGTTCCCTTTGATGTTGTGTTCCCTGTGACGTGTTTCCTGTGACATTGTGTTCCCTGTGACGTTGTGTTCCCTTTGACGTTGTCTTCCCTCTGATGTTGTGTTCCCTGTGATGTTGTGTTCCCTCTGATGTTGTTTTCCCTGTGATGTTGTGTTCCCTGTGACGTTGTGTTCCCTTTGACGTTGTGTTCCCTCTGATGTTGTGTTCCCTGTGACGTTGTGTTCCCTCTGATGTTGTTTTCCCTGTGATGTGGTGTTCCCTGTGACGTTGTGTTCCCTGTGACATTGTGTTCCCTGTGACGTTGTGTTCCCGTTGACGTTGTCTTCCCTCTGATGTTGTGTTCCCTGTGATGTTGTGTTCCCTCTGATGTTTTCCCTGTGATGTTGTGTTTCCTGTGACATTGTGTTCCCTGTGACGTTGTGTTCCCTCTGATGTTGTGTTCCCTGTGACGTTGTGTTCCCTCAGATGTTGTTTTCCCTGTGACGTTGTGTTCCCTGTGACGTTGTGTTTCCTGTGACGTTGTGTTCCCTGTGACGTTTTGTTCCCTGTGATGTTGTGTTCCCTGTGACGTTGTGTTCTCTGTGACATTGTGTTTCCTGTGACGTTGTTTTCCCTGTGACGTTGTGTTTCCTGTGGCATTGTACTCCCTGTGACGTTGTGTTTCCTGTGACGTTGTGTTCGCTGTGACGTTATGTTCCCTCTGATGTTGTGTTCCCTGTGATGTTGTGTTGCCTGTGATGTTGTGTTCCCTGTGACGTTGTGTTCCCTGTGATGTTGTATTCCCTGTGACGTTGTTTTCCGTGTGACGTTGTGTTTCCTGTGACGTTGTGTTCCCTGTGATGTTGTTTTCCCTGTGACGTTGTGTTCCCTGCCAGGTCCGGCCCAGGTCGGCGGTTTGCGGGTCTCTAACCTCGGCAGCACCGACACCCTGCAGACGCAGTGGGACCGCGCCACCGGAGACCTGGACTCGTACCGCATCCTTCTGGTGCACGACAGCAGCGTCATCAAGAACGAGAGCGTGGCGGCGGACGCCCCCGGCGTAGCGTTCCAGGGTCTGAGGCCCGGCGCCCTCTACCAGGTGGTGGTGACGTCGGTCCGAGCTGGACAGACGTCCAGACAGACCATCGCAGAGGGACGCACGGGTATGACCACAAAGGGATTATTCACAAAACTGACTTTATTAAGTCTACACAGAGTACACTGAAGACACTGATGTTATGTCATAAACAATATGACCCTATACATTATATGAATATAACCCTCCTGTTGTCCTCGGGTTACATCAGAACCATTTTTAATAAGTTTCTCTATCAGATATGTGGGATTGGTTCAACTAAAATAAAGCAGGAACGTGTCAGGAATTTTCAGGAAAACAACAGGAACGCTGTGAAGGTCAGAGACTTCCTGTTAGTCAAGGACTTCCTGTCAGGACGAGCTTCACTGTACTGCTCAGGGAGGAATATTACAGTTTTAAAATATTTAACTCCTTTTACACATACCTCACATAGTATATATATATACTGTATATATATATATATATAGATATATATATATATATATATATATATATATATATATATATATATATACTCTCCCCCCATTTGTTTGACTCCGTCAGAAAAAGCAAAATAAACTCTCCCTTCATCTCTCTCTCTATCTGTCTCTCTGTCTCCCCCTCCAGCGCCAGCTGCGGTTGCCGAGGTGATGGTCAGTAACCACGGCCGTATGGACTTCCTGAGCGTGTCGTGGCGTCCTGCGGCCGGGGACGTGGACGGCTACGTGGTGACGCTGAGCGACAGCAGGGGGACGCTCCACGCCGTCTCCGTGGTTACGTCCAGCCCCGAGTGCGTCTTCACGTCGCTGGTGTCCGGACGCCTCTACAACGTCTCCGTCTCCGCGCGCAGCGGCGCCCAGCTCAGCCACACCATCGTCCAGCAGAGGACGCGTACGTCCAACACATAACTTAATAAAATCAAATAGTACTTAATAATAAGAATGAATATTTTTGTTATTATTTTTGTGACTAACCCCCGTCTCCCTCCCAGAGCCGGCCCCGGTCCAGAACCCAACGGCGACGCACGGCGCCCGGGACGACTACCTGAAGGTGTACTGGCGCCCGGCGGCCGGGGACGTGGACTTCTATGTGGTGTCCATCCGGCACAACAATGCGCTGGTGCAGAACCTGACGGTGCAGGGGACCCAGGCCCAGTTCAGTGGCCTGGTGCCCGGCAGACTCTACACCGTGCTGGTGAGCACCTGGAGCGGGACGGCCCAGACCAGCACCTCCACCCACGGACGCACCCGTGAGACCCTCCATCTATACTTCCATCATCCATCCATCCATCATCCATTTATACTTCCATCATCCATCCATCCATCATCCATCTATACCTCCATTATCCGGTCTCTGGTCGTGGCTAACCTGTCTCTCTCTCTAACCTCTCTGTCTCTCTCTAACCTGTCTCAATCTAACCTGTCTGTCTCTCTATAACCTGTCCGTCTCTCTCTCTAACCTCTCTGTCTCTTTCTGACCCGTCTCTCTTTCTAACCTGTTTCTCTCTCTCTAACCTGTCTCTCTCTCTCTAACCTGTCTGTCTCTCTATAACCTGTCCGTCTCTCTCTCTAACCTGTCTGTCTCTCTAACTTTTCTCTCTCTAACCTGTCTCTCACTCTAACCTGTCCGTCTTTCTCTCTAACCTGTCTGTCTCTCTCTACCCTGTCTGTCTCTCTGTAGTCCCGGCGGCGGTCCGGTCTCTGGTCCTGGCAGACCAGGGGACCGAGGACCTGCGGGTGACGTGGTTGGCGGCCCCGGGCGACGTGGACCACTACGAGGTGCAGCTGCTGTTTAACGACATGAAGGTGTTTCCCCCGGTGACGCTGGGCGCCAGCGTGGGGGCGTGCTCGCTGGCGTCCCTCACACCCGGACGTCTCTACAAGATCCTAGTGTCCACCTTCAGTGGACCCAACCAGAGGACCCGCTTCATCCAGGGACGCACAGGTCAGGACAGCCCGGACAATACTGTCTCTCAGACTCATTTACCAAAATCATAGGAGAGACCCAACAGTAGAAAGACAACAGTAGAGAGACAGCAACAGAGAGACAGCAGAAGAGAGACAGCAGTTGAGAGACAACAGTAGAGAGACAACAGAGAGACAACAGTAGAGAGACAACAGTAGAGAGACAATAGTAGAGAGACAACAGAAGAGAGACAACAGTAGAGACAACAGTAGAGAGACAACAGTAAAGAGACAACAGAGAGACAACAGTAGAGAGACAGCAGAAGAGAGACAGCAGTTGAGAGACAACAGTAGAGAGACAACAGTAGCGAGACAACAGAAAGACAACAGTAGAGAGACAGCAGTAGAGAGACAACAGTAGAGAGACAACAGAGGGACAACAGTAGACAAAGTGTCTCTAAATATGACTCTAAAGGAGACTTTATGCCAGTGACATCCTACCAGGTGTCTCCTCCTGACCCGATGGGGGTGAGACCCTCTCATGCTCTACATGTCCTCTCCTGTCTCACAGTGGCAGGACGGCTTTGTCTTGGTTCTTTTCAACATTTTACCTGTTTATTTATGTGTCTGTTTACGTTTTTTAAAGACAGCTTCTTGTGTTCCAGTTCCCAGTAAAGTGAAGAACATACAGGTGAGTAACGGGGGGGACAGCAGCAGTCTGCAGGTGAGCTGGACCCCTGGCCCGGGGGACGTGGACGGGTACTCTGTGTTTCTGTCCCAAGAGGACAGACAGCTGGACGTCCGTCCCATCCTCAAGCAGCACAGCGAGGTGACGTTTGGCTCGCTGCAGCCGGGACAGACGTACACCGTGACGGTCCAGTCGGTCAGCGGAGACCTGGTCAACAACAACACGGCCGCCGGGCGCACCGGTAACGCAGTACTACACTTTACTGCACTCTGCTACACTTTACTGCACTCTTCTACACTTTACTGCACTCTGCTACGCTTTACTGAACTCTGCTACACTTTACTGCACTCTGCTACACTTTACTGCACTCTGCTACACTTTACTGCACTCTGCTACGCTTTACTGAACTCTGCTACGCTTTACTGAACTCTGCTACACTTTACTGCACTCTGCTACACTTAACTGCACTCTGCTACACTTCACTGCACTCTGCTACGCTTTACTGCACTCTGCTACACTTTACTGCACTCTGCTACACTTCACTGTACTCTGCTACGCTTTACTGCACTCTGCTGAACTTTACTGCACTCTACTATGCTTTACTGCACTACTGCACTTTCACAGACCATATACTGTAGTATGTGTCGTACACAATCCGTCCTGCCTGCACGATCCGTTCTGCGAATGCGTATGATGATCACGCATGCCCATAAATACGTAGCTGAATCCTGGCTGTTTCCGACACTGTCGGTACCACGCATGCGTCGGAACACTTGACGGCCGGGCGTCACAACGGACAGCTTTTATTTTTTTTATTTTTTTTTATTAACAAAGAACAATTTTATCGCCAGTATGTACATATACAAAAAGTCAATACCAGAGGTGCATATACAGAATATAAATATATATACTCTACCGGTCAAAAGTTTGGGGCCACTTACAAATGTCCATTCCACTCCATTATGGACAGGATACCAGCTGATCTGGGTGGGGGGGGGCTGATCTTTAATGCAATATCTACATTTCCCATTATCAGCAACCATTCATCCAATGTTCCAAAGGCCCATTTTGTTTACTAATCTGATATTATTTTAAAAAACTAACTAAGAAAACATTAAACAACCCTTTTGCAATGATGTAAGCACATAATGTAATCTGATTACTGCCCTGGTTAAAGGAACAAGGCACCTGATCTCAGCTGGGATTCTGTCTAGAATGGAGTCCAATGGAGATTTGGGAGTGACCCCAAACTTTTGACCGGTAGTGTACATTTTGAAAAAATTATATATTAGTATTTTTGTAGGCTAGACTTTTTTGTAGTTCACAAGTGCTCAACATGTAATCTACACTTTTTAGTAGTTCAGATATTTATTTTTTAACAAAGGTATTTAAATTAAGACTGGTCACTGATCCAAAACTGTGTACCAGGCATAGGTGACATTATTTTCAAGTGATTAACATGTAATCTAATAACACCTGTGAAGTACATATACCATAAATGCCAGCTATAGGTTAACCAACTGGTTTAAATGAAGAGGAAACACTAAAAAACAAATTTACTTTTCACAAAGCATGGAGTGGCTTGCTGTTTTGACTTCCTACTCCATGCTGGCAAAATGATAAGGTCTTTTGACTCCATGGTTTCCTATAAAGATAAAACAACGTTCAGATCTCCATGGACACAGCTTCACTTAAAGAGGTGTATCTGCTGGACTAATGTCAACACATTATGCAACTTACTGGCAAACTGGCTTCACTTTGCCTCCATGTAGGGACTATATGCAGGTCAGCAATGTGGACATCCATTCCCTGAAGATTATTGTATGTCCGACAACGCAAATTTATAAGTGTAAGTCATTGGGGGAAAATACAAATCCATCCATGTCTCCGGGCTGCCTCCTCTACCAGCCTGAAGCACGCATTCTCAATCTGAAAGCACAGAATGTTTTCCATAATTGCAAAAAAAGTCATTAGAACCATTGAAACTCTTCAAGGCAACATCCACTTACTTTGCTCTCCACCTCCTCATCCAGCCCCAAGCTCCAAAAGTCCCTTCTAAGACACGTTGGGCCATCCAGAACTATGATTTCATTTGCTGGACGTGCTCTGTCCAGCACATGGGTCAGCTAAAAATAACCAAAAATAACCATGATGACACCAACAAGCTGTGCATGTCTACTATCCAGATTATATTGGAACACACCAGTTGTTCTTGTGGGGACCTAACTTCTTAGACCACTGTGGACCTCTGTTAGCATACTGGTGGTCTACCAGTCTGTCCTCTGCCCTCTTGGACCACAGTGGACCTCTGTTAGCATACTGGTGGTCTACCAGTCTGTCCTCTGCCCTCTTGGACCACAGTGGACCTTTTTTGGCATACTGGTGGTCCACCAGTGTAATGTCCTCTGCATCCTCGTGGGTGCCCTCTGGTTCACAGCTTTTGTCTACACAACAGGAATGTAATCTACACTTTTTAATAGTTCAGATATATTTTTTTTTAATAAAGATATTTAAATTAAGACTGGTCACTGATCCAAAACTGTGTACCAGGCATAGGTGAAATTATTAGTAAGTGATCAACATGTAATCTAATAACAACAAAATTGCCTAAGGGCAAGGTATTGAACAAAATTGTCTGACATTTTGCTTTTGTTGCGTTCAAGTGTGGAACAGACGACAAAAGAAATGGAACGGATCGTGCAGTGTCATGAATGGTCGTAAAACAAGACTATCATCTGCGCATTCGTGGCGATCTCGCGCATGTGCACGACTGATCGTGCAGTGTTGTGAACCCTCATAAAACCCAATTGTCATCTGCGCATGCGTGAACATCTTGCGCATGCGCAGAAAGGATCGTGCAGGTCACCGACAGTACGTATGCATAATATGTCCCTGTTTGTGTGTGTGTCTCTGTGTGTGTCTGTTTGTGTGGGTGTGTGTCTGTGTGTGTGTGTGTCTGTGTGTGTGTGTGTGTGTCTGTGTGTGTCTGTGTGTCTGTCTGTGTGTGTGTGTGTGTGTGTGTGTGTGTGTATGTGTGTGTGTGTGTGTGTGTTTGTGTGTGTGTCCAGTCCCTGCAGCGGTGACCAGTCTCCAGGTGGACCCCCTCTCCACCTCCAGCCTGGCGCTGCGCTGGCAGGAAGCTCTCGGCGTGGCAGACGGCTACTTCCTGCAGCTCCTGGACAACACAGGAAGTCAGCTGACTCACTACTCCCTGCCCTCCGGAATCACAGCGTTCACGTTCCACGACCTCACCCCCGGGAGAAAGTACCAAGTCATGGTCCAGACCACCAGCGGGGGGGTCCACAGCCTGGGGGTCAGCGCCGCTGCTCGCACACGTAAGACCTTGGATAGATGGAAGGATGGATGGATGGATTCATGGATAGATGGATAGATGGACGGATAGACGGCTGGATGGATGGATAGATGGATAGATGGACGGATGGACGGCTGGATGGATAGATGGATGGATGGATGGATGGATGGATAGATGGATGGATGGACGGACGGATGGATGGATAGATAGATGGAAGGATGGATAGATGGATGGATGGATGGATAGATGGATGGATGGATAAACGGATGAATAGATGGATGGATAGATGGACGGATGGATAGATGGATGGACGGATAGATTAATGGATAGATGGACGGATGGATAGATGGATGGATAGACGGACGGATGGATAGATGGATGGATGGATGAATGGATGTATAGAGAGATGGATGGATGGAGATATGGATTGACAGATGGATGGATGGATGGATGGAGAGATGGACGGAGAGAGATATATAGATAGATGAAAGTGCCTTTGTGTATTAATGAAAGTATTGTTGTGTATTAATGAAAGTATTGTTGTGTATTAATGAAAGTGTTGTTGTCTATTAATGATAGTGTTGTGTATTAATGAAAGTATTTTTGTGTATTAATGAAAGTATTGTGTATTAATAAAAGTGTTGTTGTGTATTAGTGAAAGTGTTGTTGTCTATTAATAATAGTGTTGTGTATTAATGATAGTGTCATTATGTCTTAGTGAAAGTGCCGTTGTGTGTTGTTGTGTATCAATGACACTGTCGTTGGATATTATAATTAATTAAGTGTGTTCCTTCCTCCTCTCCAGGCCCTGCATGCATCTCCGATCTCTCGGTTGAAGCCAACTCCTCCACCGCTCTATCGTTCCGCTGGTCTCCGCCTGACGGAGAATTCGACCACTACGACATCTTGTTGTATAAAAGCGACGAGTCGCTGCAGGAGCGACGCCGCGGCCAGTCCAGCAGTCAGCAGGCCTCCTTCCAGGGTCTCCGGCCTGGCGCCGTGTACCGCATGGTGGTGGTCACGCTCAGCGGAGAATACAGCAACCAATCAACTGCCTGGGCCCGCACAGGTGAGCAACCAATCAGCTGTCTGGGCCCACACAGGTGAGCAACCAATCAGCTGTCTGGGCCCGCACAGGTGAGCAACCAATCAGCTGTCTGGGCCCGCACAGGTGAGCAACCAATCAGCTCTCTGGGCCCGCAAAGGTAAGCAACCAATCAGCTGTCTGGGCCCGCACAGGTGAGCAACCAATCAGATCTCTGGGCCCACACAGGTGAGCAACCAATCAGCTGTCTGGGTCTGGTGGTTACAGTTGAGTTTAGGTGACAAAATGTGAGCGTTATGCGGTGACAACAAAATTTTAGCATTATTAATAATAAATGAACTTCATGAATCATCATTTCATTGTCTGTTAACAGTAAAATATGTAAGAAAGTTTAGATCGAATAAAGTGTCCTCTGTCTGGTCGCTAGTCCCGGCCGCCGTGGCGTCTCTGACGGCTCGCAGTGGGAACCAGTCAGACGCTCTCTGGGTGAGCTGGGAGCGTGGCGGCGGCGATCTGAGCGGCTTCCTGCTGTCGCTCTACAACCTGGACGGCTCCCAGCGTTCCAAGCAGACGCTGGGTCCGGAGGTCAAACAGTTCTTCTTCTCGGACTTGGTTCCTGGGCGGCTGTACCGGGCCGAGCTGAAGACTCTCAGCGGAGAGCTTAGCAACAGCGTCAGCAAGCTGGGGCGCACCGGTGAGACATAAATGATGCTCATGGAATACCAGGGAATATTAGGGAATACCAGGAAATACCAGGGAATACCAGGCAATACCAGGGAACATTAGGGAATACCAGGGAATACTACGGAATACCAGGAAATACTAGGAAATACCAGGCAATAGCAGGGAGTACCACGGAATGTCAAGGAATACCAGTGAATAGCAGGGAATATCAGGGAATAATATACGTCTGAGACAATTAGTTAATTATAAAAGCGGTTATTATAGTCTCTAACCATTGATTAATTATGATGAATTATAATTAATAATTAATTAACTCACTGCAGAGAGCATGAACCCCCCCCCCCCCCCCCCCCTAACAGGAAGCCTTTTCCTGTGTGTGGTGCTCAGCTCCGAGTCCTCCCGGGTCCATCTTGTTTAGAGGGGTCACCAACACCTCCCTTGAGATCACGTGGAGCGTTCCCGCCCACTCTGACTTCGACGACTTCGACCTGGACTGGACTCCTCGGGACCAGCTGGCCGTCATCAACCCGTACCACAGCCCCACGGCCGGCAGCCGCATCCTGAGAGGGATGTTCCCCGGCCGGCGGTACGCCTTCACCCTGCGCAGCGTCAGCGGCGCCGCCGGGCCCAGCACCACGCGCACCTACAGCACCCCCATCCACAACAGCATCCGCACCAGTAGGTGGCAGCACATTATAACAACATAGCACCATAATAACAACATAGCACCTTCATAGCACCTTCATAACAACATAGCACCTTCATAGCACGTTCATAACGAAATAGCACCTTCCTAACATGGCACTTTCATAACAACATAGCACCTTCATAACAACATAGCACCTTCATAACATAGAACTTTCCTAACAACATAGCACCTTCATAGCACCTTCATAACAACATAGCACCTTCATAGCACCTTCATAACAACATAGCACCTTCATAACATGGCACTTTCATAACAACATAGCACCTCCATAACATTGCACTTTCTTAACAACATAGCACCTTCATAACAACATAGTACCTTCATAACATAGCACCTTCATAACAACATAGATAGACATTACATCATAAAATTACATAACATTGGATCATGAGTATCTGTATTTGTGTATTTGTGAATTTGTGTGTCTGCAGAGCCGGAGCGAGTGCGCGGCCTACACTGCCGTCCTCAGAGCTCGACCTCTATCTCGTGTGTGTGGGCGCCGCCGGACGCCGACTATGACTCGTACACCATCGAGTGTCTGCGGCAGGACTCACGGGTCCTGGTCTACTCGCGGCGCACCGGCAGGGACACCACGGCGTACCACATCACGCAGCTGGAGCCGCACCGGCGCTACAGCGTCTCGGTGAAGGTCATCTCGGACGGGACAACCAGCGCCGAGGCCCGGGACAGCGTGGTCACCATGATCGACCGTGAGCACTGCAGACTACTCCTTTTAACAATAATAACAATAATAACAATAATAATAATAACTAGAAAATTCCGCAGATATGTTATCAGTGAGGCTCCTACTTGGTGCACATGCAAATAGCAATACAACTTAATAACATATAATAAGTGGCTTAACCCTTCAGAGATATAACTTTAAAACCTATTTAAGACGTTAGGACGTGTGTGTGTGTCTGTCTGTGTGTCTGAGAGAGAGGGAGACAGATAGATGTCCACAGACAGACATACAGAGTATGGTTGCCTGGTTACTAAGGACCAGTAGGAAGCCTTTCATCTCTGTGATGTCATCTCTTTGATCTGTAATCAGTTAACGATACACTTGTCACCTGCTGTCACCAGCTATTCAGACACTGAACAAGCTCTCAAACAAAGGATCCTATCATCAAAGGGATGCTAGATATCAATAAAATAAGGTGCTCGTGGGCACCAGAAGGCCTTTATGAACGTATTGATATAATATTCATGTGGATAAAGTTATAAATGTGGGCGTATCAGCGATGTAAAAAAGTGCTTTGCTCTGCGTTCTGCTCAGAAATGTGG
>NC_048414.1:154997-161943 GCF_013103735.1 Etheostoma cragini | reverse complement strand
TTGTAGAGCAGTGCATTTCTACAGACTCATTAAAACAGTGGGGAAGGCGTCTTGTAGAGCAGTGCATTTCTACAGACTTATTAAAATAGTGGAGAAGGTGTCTTGTAGAGCAGTGTATTCCTACAGACTCATTAAAACAGTGGGGAAGGCGTCTTGTAGAGCAGTGCATTTCTACAGACTTATTAAAACAGTGGGGAAGGCGTCTTGTAGAGCAGTGTACTTCTACAGACTTATTAAAACAGTGGAGAAGGTGTCTTGTAGAGCAGTGCATTTCTACAGACTTATTAATATAAGATATAAGATATAAGATATTTACTGATGGAAAGTCATTTTCTGATACTTCTGATTAAATGTACCTAAAGTGAAAAAGAACATTGAATATAAGTTTATTATTATGAAGTTGTTGGGGCTTCCTTTTAGCAAAGCATAATATATAATAATATGGGGCTGCATCAACAGAGAAACACAGAAGCAGAATGTTCTTGTCTTCGTGAGGAATAATCTAATGTATGAAAACATTTCTTGCAAATAACAAGATGCTTAGTGCAAGGTAACATATTCATTTTATTTAGGAAAATAGTGAAGTAAAAGTGAAAGTTTCCAGAAAAATAATAATGAAGTAATGTACAGATGAGTGTACGGTGTAAGAAGGAGAAGTACCGCAGGCCGCTGATGGCTCTATTATATCTCTATTTTTATTATCCGTTTTATATTTTCCCATTATGAGTACTTACTTTTTCAATATTATTTATATTTTAGATAGATGCTTTCTTCATCCGGTTAGGATACGGTCTTGCTACCTCATCGGTAGCAAGACAAGCATAACACTACCCACACGTACACACACATACACACACATATACACACATATACACACATATACACACACATATACACAAACACACAAATACACACATATACACACATATACACACATATATACACACACAAACACACACACACATATATACACACACATCGCACATACATAAGAATAAATTTAAAAGTAAAAAAGAAAATTTAAATAGGCATTTGTGAGTTTTTCTGACCTGTGAGCAGCGACAGGTTGCTGCTCTCCCCGTCCGTCCTGGAAGCCACGGTTACCCGGTGGCGGGTTCCGGGGTCCAGCCCGGAGATCCGGCAGCTGAACCCGGTCCGGGACTCTCCGTCCGGGTCACAGGCCACGAACGGCAGCGCGTCGTCTGACGACGCGCTGAAGTTACAGGACACACCAGCGGTGCTGAACGTCACCACGGCAACGCCAGAGACCATGCTGACCGCCGTGACGTTTACGGAGCAGCGAGAGGCCTGCAACAGGAAGTGACATAATCAAAATATATTCCATTAACATCTCAAGCCTTGACTTGATTTGCTGATTTTGCCAAGAGCTGGTGTGGTGACGTCTACTACTGATTGATTGATTGATTGATTAATATCTTTACTTTGAACATGGAAATAAAAATAAATCAGCAATGAAAAACTATTAAACCACAAAATAAAACGCAATTATGCTCAGTACTTAAAAGCCTTGTACAGTGTGTACACATGCAAAAAGGATTAGGAAGGAGTAAAACTTATGTACTCCTACTCCTTTATACCCTATAAAATAAATTAGCTAGAAAATAATGAGTCTACAGAGATAATAAATCTATTATCAATAAAATGTATATTCAAAAGTTCTATTCACATTCATCTATTTACCCATACACAATATTAATACACATAGACATATTACAAATGATTCAATATATCCAACATGAGCTCATGTTAATGAATGCACTTTTCTCTGTTTTCTGAAGACACTTTACATATTGGGCGGGTCAAGACCGCTCTATAATTTACAGATTGGGCGAGTCTAGACCGCTCTATAATTTACAGATAGAGCAGGTCTAGACCGCTCTATAATTAACATATTGGGCGGGTCTAGACCGCTCTATAATTTACATATTGGGCGGGTCTAGACCGCTCTATAATTTACAGATTGGGCGAGTCTAGACCGCTCTATAATTTACAGATTGGGCGAGTCTAGACCGCTCTATAATTTACAGATAGAGCAGGTCTAGACCGCTCTATAATTTACAGATATAGCAGGTCTAGACCATGTGTGCCTCCAGACCTGCATCCATCGTCCCCTTCGAGCTCTCAGCTGGTGGAGTTGGGGGTCAAAGAGGATCTGAATGCTGTTTCTGATCATGGTTTAACGGTACCGATCAGATTTCTGCCTCTCAGTCACACTGATCCACTACTGGGACTCTGGGACTTGGACTGTGAACAGAGGCCAACCCCCCACCCTGCTTCCTTCCTGCCCCCCCCAACCCAAACTGAGCCTGTCCATCAGAACCAAATATTGTTCTGCGGGAGTTTTCCAATCAGGAAGCAGCACCAGAGATGCTATTAATAGAAAAAGTTCACATTTGGAGAAATAATCTGTTCAGAGAATAACAACTTCATGAAGGATAACTTCAATAGGTCTCTAGCTGGACCCTATGTTTCCTAATACACAAAGAACAAAAAAAACACAAATAAATGAATAAATATATAAACCGAGGCTGTTTTAGCAGCAGGAATTAATTGGCCCACGTGTACACAAAGACATAAAGTCTGGACATTTTAATAGGGATTTAACTATATATGGACATTTTACCATTTTAACATTTTAACAGGGATTTAACTATATATCTTTAAATGTTACAGTACAGTTATGGCTGATAATAATAACAGGTAAACAGATAGAGCAGGTCTAGACCTGCTCTATCTGTAAATTATAGAGTGGTATAGACCTGCTCTATCTGTGGTTTCTGTATCAGTGATTTAGTTTATAACATTAAATGTAGATTGAAATGTTAAGCAGCAGTAATGCTTACAGGTGGAGGGGGGGCTGATGCAGGAGTCAGGGTTGGAGAAGTAGATGTAGTCCGAGGAGCCGTGGTCCTTCTGGTTGTTGTGGTTGGAGCTGCATGCGTTGTTCTTCTTCTCGTTGGGGCTACAGTTGTTGAAGTTGTAGGTGGTGTTGTTGGTTCAGGCATGGTTGTAGGTGTTGTTGTGGGTTCATGCATGGTTGTAGGTGTTGTTGTGGGTTCAGGCATGGTTGTAAGTGTTGTTGTGGGTTCAGGCATGGTTTTAGGTGTTGTTGTGAGTTCATGCATGGTTGTAGGTGTTGTGGGTTTGGGCATGGTTGTAGGTGTTGTGGGTTTGGGCATGGTTGTAGGTGTTGTGGGTGTTATGGTGAGTTCAGGCATGGTTTCGGGTGTTGTAGTGGGTTTGGTCATAGTTGCGGGTGTTGTAATGGGTTTTGTAATGGTTGTGGGTGTTGTAGTGGGTGTTGTAATGGTTGAGGGTGTTGTAGTGGATGTTATAATGGTTGTGGGTGTTGTAGTGGGTGTGGTAATGGTTGTGGGTGTTGTAGTGGGTGTGGTAATGGTTGTGGGTGTTGTAGTGGATGTTATAATGGTTGTGGGTGTTGTAGTGGGTGTGGTAATGGTTGTGGGTGTTGTAGTGGGTGTGGTAATGGTTGTAGGTGTTGTTGTGGGTGTTATAGTGGGTGTTGTTCTGGGTTTGGGCATGGTTGCAGGTGTTGTAGAGGGTGTGGAAATAGTTGTGGGTGTTATAGGGGGTGTTGTAGTGGGTTCGGTCATGGTTGTGGGTGTTGTATTGGGTGTTATAGTGGGTGTTGTTGTGGGTTTGGGCATGGTTGTGGGTGTTGTAGTGGATGTGGTAATGGTTGTGGGTGTGTTTTTCAGACTCGTGGGTGCCAGTGTTGAGGTGGAAAGTCCAGTAGACATGGTCCCGGCTTTTGGAGAAGTTCGTGGAGCTCCATCAGTCTCAGTGCATGCTGGGACTCTACTCTGAATGGTAGAAACTGTCCACAGCATCGCAGAAACTGTGGCTGAAGTTTGGGAAACGGTCGACAGGGCTGAGGGTGGATATTTCTCCATGATCGATGGAGATGTTGTAGGAACGTAAGCAGTCGAAGGTGGACGTGTAGTTGTGGAGGATGCAGGGGAATGGTTCTGGTCAGCCGGTAGATGGGTTGTAGAACTTGAATCTTGGTTTGACTCTGTGTCAGCCGGTAGATGGGTTGTAGAACTTGAATCTTGGTTTGACTCTGTGTCAGCTGGTAGATGGGTTTTAGAACTTGTTTCTTGGTTTGACTCTGTGTCAGCCGGTAGATGGGTTGTAGAACTTTTATCTTGGTTGGACTCTGTGTCAGTAGCCAAAGAGGTGAGTAGGAGAGTTTTGGCGTTGGTCTCTGATGTAAATGTGGAGGAAACCAGAGTCCCAGCTGCAGATTCAGGATGGCTTCTGATGGAGGAGGAGGAGTGGGCATCCTTCCTGAGCTGAAGAACATTTTCAGGTGTCGAACTCTGCGATATGTGTGTTGAACTCTGCGACACGTCATTCAAAGTCTCCGATAAGTGTGTCGAACTGTCTGACACATCTGCCAAAGTCCCCGATATGTCCGGCCAACTCTTCGATACGTGTTTCAAACTCTTCAATACGTCAGTCGAACTCTCTGATAAATGTGTCAAACTCTCCGATGCATCCATCACAGTCCCCGATACATCTGTCAAACTCTTTGATACTTCTGTCAAACTTTCCGGACTCTCCGATACAACTGTTGGACTCTCTGAACTTTCAGAAATGTATGTTGAGCTCTCCGAACTCTTAAAAATTTCAAATGTGTCCGACATATTCTTCGAACTCTCAGATACATCTGCTGAACTCTTCCATCTCTCAGATACATCTGCTGAACTCTTCCATCTCTCAGATACATCTGCTGAACTCTTCCATCTCTCAAGTACATTTGCTGAACTCTTGTAACTCTCAGATACGTCTGTCGGACTTTTCAAACTTTCCCATATATCTGTCGAACTCCTTGGCACGCCCCTCAAACTTACCGATACGTCTGTGGATCGCTTAGTCATGAATGCATCCGGCCTGGAGGAGACAAAATGGCCGCCATTTAAAGTCGACAGCTCTGAGACTGAAGTAGAAACCTCAGGACTGGAGTCTGTAGTCAGCGACCTCCTGGTCCAAGGGTTGCTTCTGTCAGTCACATGCGTTGAAGCTCCGTCAGCCATGGAACTGGTGTGCTGTCTGGTCTGGTGGTTTTTTCCTGAGTCCGATAATTGCTCGTTAGAGACGGTTAAGGCAGGTGGTGTGACGGTGTAGACGGTGCTGGAGAGTCCCAGGGGTTTACGGGTGGAGGAGTCAAAGATGGTGGAGACAGCGTCTGAAAGATGAAGAGGAAAGCTTTTGATTAAATGGCAACAAAAACACTAGACTAGAAGACTTGGTTCGAGGGCCAATGCTGCCTTCACTTGCCCTCAATGGTTCTATTTCCTGGGATCAAGTTATAGACCTCCGGGACATCCTCTAGACCCCCCAGCAAGAGCCTCTAGCCCCCCCAGTAAGAGCCTCTAGCCCCCCAGTAAGAGCACACCCCCCATGTAGGCTGAGTCTTGCAGCGGCCAGGGTTCGAATCCGTCGAAAAAAAGTTAGAGCCCTCCTTTTCCAGGACAACCTGTGCAATCAAGAGGACGCTGCAGGGTGTTGCATGACTGTATGAACTTTGACATTTTTGATATCACAAATACCTATAATGTGCAAGACATTTTCCCTAAGTCTTAGCAGTCCAGGGAAAAAATATATTTCGTACTCGTATATTTTTACTCGTTGTAAAGGTCTAAGAAGAACTCGTTGTAAAGGTCTAAGAAGTCCTCGTTGTAAAGGTCTAAGAAGTCCTTGTTGTAAAGGTCTAAGAAGTCCCCGTTGTAAGGTCTAAAAAGTCCTTGCTGTAAAGGTCCAGATCTTATCTTTAATATTGCTGAACCATCCGACTGAGGCTGGATGGAAGCTACATGGAGATATCGGTTATTGCTTTATTTGATTTATGGATTCATAATGGTCCAGGTGAGATTACAAACGATGATGAAACGGCAGATTTTTCCACACAAAGGAAGTCTCTGCACACGTTCTTTTGGTTTTGTAAACGTTCTTCGTCTTTAAATGAAATTAACATTTTAAGCCTTGACATCCACCTTTTTGTTTCCAAATCAAAACGTTCTGACAGGAACTAGAAAAGAGTTTTTGGATCCAAACCTTGAGGGAAGGCGGATCCTGTGTGTCTCATAGTTCCAGGATTTTATTATTCTCAGTGTGAGGAGAAGGAACGCTGCTAGCTGAGACTGGGACAGGAAGAGGAAGATCACCCAATGTGTGCAGGGACGTCCTCAACTTCCACAAATCAGAACAAGGAACCACGGAATCAGACCGAAGAGTAGCCAGTACTCAGTGGTGGAAAGTAACTAAGTATATGTACTCCAGTAATTAATGATCTTAAGTCCAGATGTTGAGGTACTTGTACTTTACTTACATTTAAAATAGCAAAATAGCATCAATTAAAAAGTTTAAAAAAAACACCACAGCTATCTAAGCTACAAGATTGTTTACGTATATATATATATATATACTATATACACAGTATATATATATATATATATATATATATATATATATATATATATATATATATACACAGAAATGTGTGTATGTGTGTATATACATATATATATATATATGTGTGTGTGTGTATGTGTGTGTGTGTGTTTGTGTGCATGAAAACCTCATAACAATTAAAACCACAAGTGCAATAGTGCAAAAGAATAGGAGAATAAAATTATCAGATTCTAATATTGATTTATTTTGTCTTACTGAAACCTGGCTGGGTGATGGAGAATATGTTAGTCTAAATGAATCCACCCCCCCCAGTCATATTAATACTCACATTCTTTGAGGCACAGGCCGAGGAGGTGGAGTGGCAGCCATCTTGGATTCTAGTCTACTAATCAGCTCTAGACCTAGACTGAATTATAACTCATTTGAAAGTCTTGTTCTTAGTCTTTCACCCAAGTTGGAAATCAATGCAACCAGTTCTATTTGTTAT
>NC_048414.1:152839-154897 GCF_013103735.1 Etheostoma cragini | reverse complement strand
GGTGCTGGATCACCAGAACAGAGTGGACTCTCTGGTATTTCCGACAACTCCTTCACCGTGAAAAACCTCCACAGAAATTGAATAGAAGGAAGCGCAGCTCGGTGACTCTTTCCTGTTGCAGAGACGCACTTCCCTTCCTCAGTCCTGCAGTCCTTCAGTCCTCAGCCCTGCAGTCCTCAGTCCTCAGTTCTGCAGTCCTTCAGTCCTCAGTCCTGCAGTCCTTCAGTCCTGCAGTCCTTCAGTCCTCAGTCCTTCGGATATTCTCCAGTTCCACTTCTGTTTGCGTGTGGTTGGTCTGCAGCTGAAGACGCCTCGGAGCAACATGGACGCCCCGGTTCTGCTGCTACTCGCAATCCAGATCACAGCCAGCTCCGTCTGTAAGTACAGCAGAGGTACCACTGGTGGTCTGGACCAGAACTGGACCAGGACCAGGTCAGGAAACAAGTAGGACCAAAGTCAGGGGCGGGAAACCAATCTGAATCAGAACAACTCTTAATCCCAATCTGAATATAAGAGACAAACATTCATAAAACTCTGGTCTTCATGGGCTCATATGATCTGCTTTTTATTGTTTCATCTGTTTTCAATGTCCTGCTTTACTGTAAAGTGTCTCTGAGTACCACATAAAAGGTATTATTAGTAATATTGAATATCAAAATCAGTCGGGATCAGGACAATATGTAGAGAAGAAGTGCCACATAGGGGACTGTTTCTCTAAAATATTAATAAATCATCTTTAAACGACGGATCCTCCAGGTTAAACGGATCTTTGTCGAAGAATAAAACCCAGAAACGAATCTTTTAATATTTGTTCTGAACGTGAATATTAACCTGGTGCATATTAAGATTTTCTTCTTCTTCTTACGGTTTACAGCGTTATTTCAGCAGATCTTTTATATCTCATATAAAATATTCATATTTATCGAAGAAGGAATAGTAAAGAAAGTCAAATATTCTTAGGATACAAAAAGTTGAATATTTGAAAAAAGGGGAAAAGCAAGAATGTTTTGAAAACAAGTCAAAATAATTTTATGAAAGAGTCAATTATTTTAAAGATTGTTTTAAATATTTTTGTGAAAAAGAGTAATCATTTAGAATATATTATGTTAATATTTGTGTACGTTAGTGTTTCTGTGGAGTTGCTGGGGGGGGGGGCAGTTCTTAACATTTGTATGGAATATGTTTATGTTTCCCTGACCTTTCTTTCTAATGGAGTATATTTTGTCTAAATGAAAGAAGAATGTGATTTGATGATGATCAGGCAGGAAATCCCAAAACAACAAACATGACTGGAGATGATGAAGGTTGAAAACCTTTCACGTCCGATCCCCTTCTTATTTTTGTACTTTTACATTTTAATTCTTTGCTTATGTTTACAACATTCAATTCAATTCAATTTTATTTATAGTATCAATTCATAACAAGAGTTATCTCAAGACACTTTACAGATAGACCACACTCCATAATTTACAAGGACCCAACAGTTCTAGTAGTCTCCTCCAGAGCAAGCAACAGGGCCACAGTGGAGAGGAAAAACTTCCTTTTAGGCAGAAACCTCGGTCAGACCCAGGCTCATGGTAGGCGGTGTCTGACGGGCCGGTTGGGTTTAGAATTTTGTAGTAGTTCATGGCAGGACGCTGTGCGGCATTACAAGGCACAGCAGGACGTAGCAGGACGTAGCAGGACGTAGCAGGACGTAGCAGGACGTAGCAGGGTGTAGCAGGACGTAGCAGGATGTAGCAGGATGTAGCAGGACGTAGCAGGACGTAGCAGGACGTAGCAGGACGTAGCAGGACGTAGCAGGACGTAGCAGGGCGTAGTTGGGCACTGCAGTGTAGCAGTTGAACATGGCATCACAGAACATGGAGCAGGACCAAGGCGACAGCTGCTACCCTGATTTTGGAGCCTCTCTGATCCAAGGGAACATTCTGGGGAAAAAGAACATAAGGACTCTCCAGAGGTTAGTAACTAGGTTAGTAACTAGGTTAGTAGCTAGGTTAGTAACTAGGTTAGTAACTAGGTTAGTAACAAGCATTTCTGGGACATGGATGCACATAA
>NC_048414.1:149215-152739 GCF_013103735.1 Etheostoma cragini | reverse complement strand
ATATATATATATATATATATATATATATATATATATACTGTATGTATATATCCGCCATATATACCACTTCGGAATCGGTATCAAAGACTGGCTACGTATACCGATTCCGAAGCTGAACAATCATCAGTCACCTCCTCTACACGGACGACATCAGGCTGTATGCCAGAAACGAGCGAGACATGGACACTACCAGGATCTACAGCAACGACCTGGACTCACTGGTCCACACTACCAAGATTTACAGCAACGGACTGATCCACATTACCAGGATCGTGAAAAGTCAGCTGAACGGGAAAAACCAGATCCAAGCCATCAACACATCCGCCCTGCCAGTCAGTCAAGCTCCTCACAATGCATGGAGGGTTTCACCCCAAATCCAGCACCCTGAGACTGGACACCAAGTGTAGCTCACAACAGTGGTGCCAGTGGTAATCGGAGCACTGGGGGGCTGGGACCCCCAAACTGGGAGAGTGGCTCCAACGGGGGGCTGTGACCCCCAAACTGGGAGAGTGGCTCCTGGGTGAATGGAACTGGGAGAGTGGCTCCAGCGGGGGATGGAACTGGGAGAGTGGCTCCAGCGGGTGGGCTGTGACCCTCAAACTGGGAGAGTGGCTCCAGCGGGTGGGCTGTGACCCTCAAACTGGGAGAGTGGCTCCAGTAGATTCCAGGTAAACCATGATAGGGCTCTGTCCAGAAGAGTCCAGTCCTAGGAACAGAACCCTCAAACCCTCACCCTTAACCCTAACCCTAACCCCCCCCCCCCCCACACACACAATGTATGTATATACATGTGTAAATATGTATATATATATGTATATGTTTATATACATGTGTATATATATATATGTATATAAATATATACATATATACATATATATACACAGGCCAGGTTGGAGATATAATCCCTCCACCTAGTCCTGGGTCTTCCACTTAGCCTCCTCCCAGCTGGACGTGCCTGGAACACCTCCCTAGGGAGGCGCCCAGGAGGCATCCTTACCAGATGACCGAACCACTGGCTCCTTTCGACGCGAAGGAGCAGCGGCTCTACTCCGAGCTCCTCTCGGATGACTGAGCTTCTCACCCTATCTCTAAGGGAGAGACCAGCCCCCCTCCTGAGGAAACCCATTTCGGCCGCTTGTACCCTTGATCTCGTTCTTTCGGTCATGACCCAGCCTTCTTGACCAAAAATTGCCCGGTAGATCGAGAGCTTCTGGCTCAGCTCCCTTTTCGTCACAATGGTGCGATAAACGGAATGTAATACTGCACCGGCTGCTCCGATTCTCCAACCAATCTCACGCTCCATGGTCCCCCCACTCGCAAACAAGACCCCAAGGAACTTAATCACCTTCACTTGGGGCAAGGACTCACTCCCTACCTGAAGAAAGTACTCCATCGGTTTCCTGCTGAGAACCATGGCCTCAGATTTAGAGGTGCTGATCCTCATCCCAGCCGTTTCACACTCGGCTGCGAACCGATCCAGTGAGTGCTGAAGGTCACAGACCGATGATGCCGTCAGGACCACATCATCTGCTAAGAGCAGCGATGACATCCCGAACCCCGAACTTCAACCCCTGCCCGCCCCGACTACGCCTCGATATCCTGTCCATAAATATTACAAACAGGATTGGTGACAAAGCGCAGCCCTCGCGGAGGCCAACCCTCACCTGGAACGAGTCCGAGTTACTGCAGAGAACCCGGACACAGCTCTCGCTTTGGTCATACAGAGATTGGATGGCCCTGAGAAGGGACCCCCTCACCCCATATTCCCGCAGCACCTCCCACAATTTCTCCCGGGGACCCGGTCAAACGCCTTCTCCAGATCCACAAAACACATGTAGACTGGTTGTGCATACTCCCAGGCTCCCTCCAGGATCCTTGCGAGAGTAAAGATCTGATCCGTTGTTCTACGGCCAGCACGGAATCCGCATTGTTCCTCTTCAACCCGAGGTTCGACTATCGGCTGAACCCTTCTTTCCAGCACCTTGGAGTAGACTTTACCAGGGAGGCTGAGAAGTGTGATACCCCTGTAATTGGCACACACCCTCTGGTCCCCCTTTTTTATGAGGGGAACCACCACCCCGGGCGGCCACTCTTTAGGCACCGTCCCAGACTTCCGCGCAATGTTGAAGAGGCGTGTCAACCAAGACATCCCCTCCACACCCAGAGCTTTCAGCATTTCTGGACGGATCACATCAATCCCTGGGGCTTTGCCGCTGTGGAGTTGTTTGACTACCTCAGTGACTTCCACCAGGGAAATTGACGAAATCCGCCATCATCCTCCAGCTCTGCCTCTACCACAGAGGGCGTGTCAGCTGGATTTAGGAGTTCCTCAAAGTGCTCTTTCCACCGCTCTATAACCTCCCCAGTTGAGGTCAACACCCTGATCTAAACTCTGGTTTAGATCAGGGAGGCCGTTCCTCCCAATCACGCCTCTCCAAGTATCTCCATCAATGCCCTCGTGTGCGTTGAAGTCCCCCAGCAGAACTATGGAGTCCCCTACTGGAGCCCCATACAGGACTCAATTCAAGGTCTCCAAGAAGGCCGAATACTCCAAACTCTTGTTTGGTCTATATGCACAAACAGTCAGAGTTTTCCCCCCCATCACCCGCAGGCGTGGGAAGGCGACCCTCTCGTCCACCGTTGTAAACTCCAACGCAGCGGCGCTCAGCCGGGGCCTTGTGAGTATCCCCACACCCGCCCGGCGCCTCACACCATGGGCAACTCCGGAGTAGGACAGAGTCCAACCCTTATCCAGGAGTACGGTTCCAGAACCAAGACTGTGCGTAGAGGTAAGCCCCACCAGATCTAAGTGGTAGCGCTCCACCTTCCCCCACAGAGAGGTGACATTCCACGTCCCCAGAGCTAGCCTCTCCCGCCTGGGTCTGGTCCGTCGAAGCCCCTGACCTTCGCTGTCACCGATATAACAGCGCACCCGACCCATTTGGATCCTCCCACAGGTGGTTGGCCCATGGGCTGGAGGGAGAAGTGCCTTGTTGCTTCTTCAGGCTGTGCCCAACCAGGCTCCGTGGCAAACCCGGCCACCAGGCGCTCGCTCACGAGCCCACCGTCTGGGCCTGGCTCCAGACGGGGGACCGGGCTTCCTTCGGGCGGAGTCCCTCTATCCTTTCCTTGTTCTTCCATTAGATTCTTTGAACCATTCTTTGTCTGGCCCCTCCCCTGAGACCTCTTTGCCATGGGAGACCCTACCAGGAGCATAAAAGCTCCGGACAACACAGCCCTCAGGTTCATAGGGACAAACAAACCTCTCCACCACGATAAGGTGATGGGTCCCGGAGAGGATAACCATATATATATATATATATATATATATATACACACGTGTGTGTATGTTTGTTTTTTTCAGTGTTATTTCTTCACCATCGAGTTTGGGCTGTGTAAACAGGACGGGCAGCTGAGGGCATACGGAGCTGGTTTACTGTCATCTATTGGAGAGCTGAGGGTATACACACAGACACACAGACACACACACACACACACACACACACACACACACACACACACAG
>NC_048414.1:145019-149115 GCF_013103735.1 Etheostoma cragini | reverse complement strand
CCCCCCCCCCCCCATACACACCCACACACACACACTACAATCTCTTGGAGGTGCAGCCTTTTCTTGTCCCTTATTTCAATGCATTGTTGACGCTTCATCAAAGTTGTTTTTGAACGATTTGACATATTTTACATTTAGTTCCCTGAAGTAAGAACCATGAAGACGCTGTGACTAACTAACATCCATCTGTCCTCACAGGGGTCAGAGGTCAGGGTCTGGGCGTGTTCAAGGTCCTCCCGCTCTGATTGGCTGAGGAAACGCGTCTCGGACCAGAGGAAGAGGAGGCACCTGACAGAAATCAGCCACCCGGGGTTTAGGAACAACAAGGGCAGCGTTTAGTTTCTATGCACAGTGGATCTAGAATGAACTCCTGCCCTCTAGAGAAAGGTAGAAACTGTCTGGTGTTCCTGTTTCTATAGGTCCTATAACATAGGTAGAAACTGTCTGGTGTTCCTGTTTCTATAGGTCCTGCAACATAGGTAGAAACCATCTGGTGTTCCTGTTTCTATAAGTCCTATAACATAGGTAGAAACTGTCTGGTGATCCTGTTTCTATAAGTCCTATAACATAGGTAGAAACTGTCTGGTGTTCCTGTTTCTATAGGTCCTGCAACATAGGTAGAAACCATCTGGTGTTCCTGTTTCTATAAGTCCTATAACATAGGTAGAAACTGTCTGGTGTTCCTGTTTCTATAGGTCTTATAACATAGGTAGAAACTGTCTGGTGTTCCTGTTTCTATAAGTCCTATAACATAGGTAGAAACTGTCTGGTGTTCCTGTTTCTATAAGTCCTATAACTTAGGTAGACAATGTCTGGTGTTCCTGTTTCTATAAGTCCTATAACATAGGTAGAAACTGTCTGGTGGTCCTGTTTCTAGAAGTCCTGTAACATAGGTATAAACTGTCTGGTGTTCCTGTTTCTATAAGTCCTATAACATAGGTATAAACTGTCTGGTGTTCCTGTTTCTATAAGTCCTATAACATAGGTAGAAACTGTCTGGTGTTCCTGTTTCTATAGGTCCTATAACAAAGGTAGAAACTGTCTGGTGTTCATTTTTCTATAAGTCCTTTAACATAGGCAGAAACTGTCTGGTGTTCCTGTTTCTATAAGTCCTATAACATAGGTAGAAACTGTCTGGTGTTCCTGTTTCTATAAGTCCTATAACATAGGTAGAAACTGTCTGGTGTTCCTGTTTCTATAAGTCCTTTAACATAGGCAGAAAATGTCTGGTGTTCCTGTTTCTATAGGTCCTATAACAAAGGTAGAAACTGTCTGGTGTTCCTTTTTCTATAAGTCCTATAACATAGGTGGAAACTGTCTGGTGTTCCTGTTTCTATAAGTCCTTTAACATAGGCAGAAAATGTCTGGTGTTCCTGTTTCTATAAGTCCTATCACATAGGTAGAAACCGTCTGGTGTTCTTGTTTCTATAAGTCCTATAACATAGGTAGAAACTGTCTGGTGTTCCTGTTTCTACAAGTCCTATAACATAAGTAGAAACCTTCTGGTGTTCCTTTTTCTATAAGTCCTATAACATAGGTAGAAACTGTCTGGTGTTCCGGTTTCTATAAGTCCTATAACATAGGTAGAAACTGTCTGATGGTCCTGTTTCTATACGTCCTATAACATAGGTGGAAACTATCTGGTGTTCCTGTTTCTAGAAGTCCTATAACATAGGTAGAACCTGTCTGGTGGTCCTGTTTCTAGAAGTCCTATAATATAGGTAGAAACTGTCTGATGTTCCTGTTTCTATAAGTCCTATAACATAGGTAGAAACTGTCTGGTGTTCCTGTTTCTAGTAGTCCTATAATATAGGTAGTAACTGTCTGGTGTTCCTGTTTCTAGTAGTCCTATAACATGGGTAGAAAATAACCTCCGTCTGCAGGTTAACATTTATTTTATTTTGAAGAACAACAACAACAAGACAACACAAAGTGAAGCAACACGTCCAACATTCGCTCACGTTTCAAACGGGAATGTAAATCCAACAGAAACACAAAAGAAATAAAAAAAACTACAACTTAAAAGCAACAAACTACAGAAATGCAACAAATGCCAAGCTCTGTATATTTTTCACTTTCATTAAGATTTCCTGTAGAGGCTGTCACTACATCACATTTACATTATAATACACTGATAATATTTATTTTATTTTGAAAGGACAGGAGGAACAAAAACAACAAGCAACACGACCACCATCTGCTCACATTTCTCTGTGTCACTTTGATAAAGTCAGACATTTATAACTAACATTTGTTAGCATTTAACACTTATAACGTCAACATTAAAGTCCAAGTCTAACCAAAGAATCCAGACCAGATGGAACCGTTTCAGAAAACAGCTGATTAACGCTGCAAGAATGTAGTAAAACGGAAATAACGAACTAACCCCCCTTTTCCAACGGCCACGGATCGGCTCCGTAATCCGCTGTCCATCAACCTGCTACAGTCTGCTGCAGACTGCTACAGACTGCAGACTGCTACAGACTGCTACAGTCTGCTGCAGACTGCTACAGACTGCAGACTGCTACAGACTGCTACAGACTGCTGCAGACTGCTACAGACTGCTGCAGACTGCTACAGACTGCTGCAGACTGCTGCAGACTTCTGCAGACTGCTGCAGACTGCTACAGCCAATGAGAGCGCGGCGTGGTCACAGGTGAGAGGCTGGGACCCAATGAGAGCGCGGCGTGTCAGATGCCCATGTAGGTGTTCATCTTGCCCAGCGCGTCGCAGACGGTGGTCAGGTCGCTCCGGAGGTCCTGGACCACGGTCTCGATGCCCCCGGTGTCCTTCAGCAGGTCGATGCTCTGCGTGTACGGGTTGTAGTACACAGAGAAGGGACGCTTTATCGTCCTCGCAAACTCCCTAAGAGACGGACAGAGACACAGAAAGACACACAGAGAGACACCCAGAGACAAACACAGAGAGACAGACGCAGAGAGACAGAGACACACAGAGAGACACACAGAGAGACAGTGAGACACAAAGAGAGACAGACACACACAGAGAGACACAGACACAGACAGAGAGCGACACAGAGAGAGACACAGAGACACGGTGAGAGAGAGACAGTGACACACAGAGAAAGACAGACACAGAGAGAGTCACAGAGAAACACCCAGAGAGACACAGAGAGAGAGAGTATTAGCAGTGACACACAGAAAGACAGAGACACAGAGAGACAGGTGATATGAAGACGTGTTGTCCCCTAACGTTAAAGCAGGCTCCTGATTGGTTGGCCGGTGATTACCTCATCTTCTCCTTGGCCTCCTCGAAGCTCTCGGAGACGAAGTAGATGTCCTGGAAGGTGGTGATGAGACACTCCTGGTGACAGGTTGTCTTCGGGTCGAACAGGCGCACACACGCCGCCCCCGACAGGGCATGCTGGGAAACACAGGCAGCTGTTAGTCAGCAGGGCATGCTGGGAAACACAGGCAGCTGTTAGTCTGCAGGGCATGCTGGGAAACACAGACAGCCGTTAGTCTGCAGGGCATGCTGGGAAACACAGACAGCCGTTAGTCTGCAGGGCATGCTGGGAAACACAGGCAGCCGTTAGTCTGCAGAGAATGCTGGGAAACACAGGCAGCTGTTAGTCTGCAGGGCATGCTGGGAAACACAGGCAACTGTTAGTCTGCAGAGAATTCTGGGAAACACAGGCAGCTGTTAGTCTGCAGGGCACGCTGGGAAACACAGGCAGCTGTTAGTCTGCAGGGCACGCTGGGAAACACAGGCAGCTGTTAGTCTGCAGGGCACGCTGGGAAACACAGGCAGCTGTTAGTCTGCAGAGCATGCTGGGAAACACAGGCACCTGTGAGTCTGCAGGGCATGCTGGGAAATACAGCCTAGCTTTGTTTTGTTGGCTCACTTTAACTCACAACATGCTAACCAACAACATAGGATTCTAGTCACTATGCTAAGCTAACTAGCTAACTGGCCCCTTATCTCTATTTAAACAAACGGTGGCCTGTGCCTTTAAGACGCACTTTTTGTGCGTGTCTGTGAGTGTGTGTGTGTGTGTGTGTTTGTGTGTGTGTGTGTGTGAGGGTGTGTGTCTCTGTGTAAGTCTGCGCGTGTGTGTGTGTGTGTGCGTGTGCGT
>NC_048414.1:142568-144919 GCF_013103735.1 Etheostoma cragini | reverse complement strand
TGGACATGTCCCCGTAGTCCTGTCCAGCCTTGTGGAGGTCTCTAGTGTCTTTGGACAGCTCGTTGGTCTTGGCCATGTCCCCGTAGTCCTGTCCAGCCTTGTGGAGGTCTCTAGTGTCTTTGGACAGCTCGTTGGTCTTGGCCATGTCAGTAGTTGGATTCTTACTGACTGTATGGGGGGGACAGGTGTCTTTATGCAGCTAACGACCTCAAACAGGTGCATCTAATTTAGGATAATAAATGGAGTGGGGGGGGGGACATTATGAAGACAGACTAACAGGTCTTTGAGGGTCAGAATTCTAGCTGATAGACAGGTGTTCAAATACTTATTTGCAGCTGTATTCTACAAATAAATAGTTAAAAAATCATACATTGTGATTTCTGGTTGTTTTTTTAAATTATGTCTCTCACAGTGGACATGTCTCTCACAGTGGACATGTCTCTCCCAGTGGACATGTCTCTCACAGTGGACATGCACCTACGAGGACATCAGACCCTCCATGATTTCTAAGTGGGAGAACTTGCAAAATAGCAGAGTGTTAAATACTTATTATACTCACTGTATCTATATATGTATATGTGTGCAGTATATATGTAAATGTTTGTGTGAGTGTGTGATTTGTGTGTGTATGTGTGTGTGTGTGTGTATCTGTGTGTGTGTAACATCTAGTTTGTGTCCTCCAGTCCCATAAAGACGGTGAACTTTGAGAATCATTTCATCAAACTACAGGCGGACTCCTGCTACCTGCTGTCTCAGGAGTATGAGGTCAGTGGTTACTATGGTCACAGGACTATAAGTGGTTTCCATGGTCACAGGTCTATCAGTGGTTACCATGGTCACAGACCAAACCGTGGTTACCATGGACACAGGCCTATCAATGGTTACCATGGTCACAGGACTGTAAGTGGTTACCATGGTCACAGGCCTATTAGTGGTTACCATGGTCACAGGACCATCAATGGTTACCATGGCTACATGCTAATGTTTTGTTGTTATGTTCCTGTGAGGACCTTTAATGCTAGTAGGCTTGTTGGAGATGAACCAGGTCTACGCAGAATCGATCACCGGTGATCGGCGCCCGGTGCATGCTGGGTAGATTTGTGTGCGACTTGATCCCGACTCGCTCTGACGTCATGCACACGTGGGCAACGGGAATCTCACGAGAGCAGGTCTGACACCAGGGGGCGCAGTTCTGAGACCAGGGGGCGCAGGTCTGACACAAGGGGGCGCAGGTCTGAGACCAGGGGGCGCAGTTCTGAGACCAGCGGGCGCAGGTCTGACACCAGGGGGGCGCAGGTCTGAGACCAGGGGGCGCAGGTCTGAGACCAGGGGGCGCAGTTGCTTTTCACCGACTGCAAGAGCCAGGCGGACCCAGAGCATGCTGGGAAACGCCGGCTTCTCAGCTGACTAAACACCTGATTGGTTTACAACATGATGACGGTTTATATAAACTTTTTATAGTTTTTGAATCGGAGGGATTTTAATTGCTATGTGTCTGATTTAAAGACTTATTCTGTCCAGAACACGTGTTGTGTGGCTGATAGACGTTTAGAAGTCAGAGAGACTAAATCTGATCAGATCACGGATCATCTACAGTGTGTTGTTCATTAAAATCAGCAACAGATCTCATGTAGAGCACTTTGACAGCTACTCTGTCATAATTTAAACAACTAGAGACTGTGTACCAGCTGATATGTGGGTCTGATTATATTTTATTAAATCGGGATCGCACCACAGTGTTTATGTCACTTCCTGTCCAGCCTGAAGGAGCTGGAATCAGCTGGAAACTGTCCGACTTTCCTGCAGCTTTCTGCCCCCCCCCCGCTGCTGCCGCCTGCTCTCGTCCACTTTACAGGCGAGGCGCAGTTCATCTCGAATGAGCCTAATGCTAATGTTATGTTGTTATGTTCCTGTCAGGACCTTTATTGCTAATGTTATGTTGTTATGTTCCTGTCAGGACCTAAAGGACGTGGGCCGGAACCAGGCGCTGGACTCGGCTCTGCTGCCGGAGAACCGCGGCAAGAACCGCTACAACAACATCCTGCCCTGTGAGTCCCACCACAGAAGAAGACACACACACACACACACACACACACACACACACACACACACATGCTGGCTTAATTCCATTTTATCTTTGTATTGAAGTTCATGCTGGGAGGATCACCTCCCGATCACATCGAGGTTAGTAGCTAGGTTAGTAACTAGATTAGTAACTAGGTTAGCAAGTAGGTTAGTAACTAGGTTAGTAACTAGGTCAGTAACTAGGTTAGTAACTAGGTTAGTAGCTAGGTTAGTAACTAGATTAGTAACTAGGTTAGCAAGTAGGTTAGTAACTAGGTTAGTAACTA
>NC_048414.1:140558-142468 GCF_013103735.1 Etheostoma cragini | reverse complement strand
TAGCAGGACGTAGCAGGATGTAGCAGGATGTAGCAGGATGTAGCAGGACGTAGCAGGATGTAGCAGGATGTAGCAGGACGTAGCAGGACGTAGCAGGATGTGTAGCGGGACCATGGCGACAGCTGCTACCCTGATTTGGGAGCCTCTCTGATCCAAGGGAACATGCTGGGGAAAAAGAACATAAGGACTCCCCAGAGCTAGGTTAGTAACCAGGTTAGTAACTAGGTTAGTAACTAGGTTAGTAGCTAGGCTAGTAACTAGGTTAGTAACCCGGTTATTAACTAGGTTAGTAACTAGGTTAGTAGCTAGGTTAGTAACTAGGTTAGTAACTAGGTTAGTAGCTAGGTTAGTAACTAGGTTAGTAGCTAGGTTAGTAACTAGGTTAGTAACTAGGTTAGTAAGCAGGTTAGTAACTAGGTTAGTAACTAGGTTAGTAGCTAGGTTAGTAACTAGGTTAGTAACTAGGTTAGTAGCTAGGTTAATAATAATAATAATAGGGACATGGATGCAAATAATTGGAAAGAGACAAAGATAGAGGAGAGAGGAGAGAGGAGAGAGGAGCTCAGTGTGTCAAAGGAAGTCCCCAGCTGTCTAAAACTATTACAGCATAACTAGGAGAGACAGGGTAAAGAGAGGAGCCCAGTCAGGCTAGAACTCTCCCCAACCGGATCGGGCTGTATGCCAAGTCTCCCTCTAGTTTTATTATATGCTTGATTATAGCGTGTATTTAGTGTGTATTTAGTTTGTATTAAGCGTGTATTTAGCATGTATTTAGCGTGTATTTAGTGTGCATTTAGCGTGTCTGTAGCGTGTCTGTAGCGTGTCCTTAGCGTGTCTGTAGCGTGTATTTAGTGTATATTTAGTGTGTATTCGGTGTGTATTTATTGTGTATTTAGTGTGTATTAAGCGTGTATTTAGCATGTATTTAGTGTGTATTTATTGTGTATTTTATGTGTATTTATTGTGTATTTAGCGTGTATTTAGTGTGTATTTAGCGTTTCTTTAGCGTGTATTTAGTGTGTATTTAGCGTGTATTTAGTGTGTATTTAGTGTGTATTTAATGTGTATTTAGTGTGTACTTATTGTGTATTTAGCGTGTATTTAGCGTGTATTTAGTGTGTATTTATTTAGCGTGTCTTTAGCGTGTATTTAGCGTGTATTTAGTGTGTATTTAGCGTGTATTTAGTGTGTATTTAGCGTGTCTTTAGTGTGTATTTAGCGTGTATTTAGTGTGTCTTTAGCGTGTCTTTAGTGTGTATTTAGCGTGTATATAGTGTGTATTTAGCGTGTCTTTAGCATGTATTTAGCATGTATTAAGTCTGTATTTAGTGTGCATTTAGCGTGTCCTTAGTGTGTATTTAGTGTGTATTTAGCGTGTCTTTAGCGTGTATTTAGTGTGTATTTAGCGTGTCTTTAGTGTGTATTTAGTGTGTATTTAGCGTGTATATAGTGTGTATTTAGCGTGTCTTTAGCATGTATTTAGCATGTATTAAGTGTGTATTTAGTGTGCATTTAGCGTGTCCTTAGTGTGTATTTAGTGTGTATTTAGTCTGTCTCCAGCCTTGTCAACTCTTCTTCTTCTTCAGAATCAGAATCTCTAACTCTTCTGATCTCTGTCTCTGGATTAATTTATTACTAATGTCTGACGCTGATTGGCTGCTTGGTTGGTTGGTTGGTTGGTTGGTTGATTGGTTGGTTGGTTGGTTGGTGGGTTGGTTGGTTGGTTGGTGGGTTGGTTGGTTGGTTGGTTGGTTGGTTGATTGGTTGGTTGGTTGGTTGGTGGGTTGGTTGGTTGGTTGGTTGGTTGGTTGGTTGGTTGATTGGTTGGTTGGTTGGTTGGTGGGCTGGTTGGTTGGTGGGTTGGTTGGTTGGTTGGTGGGTGGGCTGGTTGGTTGGTTGGTTGGTTGGTT
>NC_048414.1:138564-140458 GCF_013103735.1 Etheostoma cragini | reverse complement strand
ACTAGATTAGTAACTAGGTTAGCAAGTAGGTTAGTAACTAGGTTAGTAACTAGGTTAGTAGCTAGGCTAGTAACTAGGTTAGTAACTAGGTTAGCAACTAGGTTAGTATCTAGGTTAGTGGCTAGGTTAGTAACTAGGTTAGCAACAAGGTTAGTAACTAGGTTAGCAACTAGGTTAGTAACTAGGTTAGTAACTAGGTCAGTAACTAGGTTAGTAACTAGGTCAGTAACTAGGTCAGTAACTAGGTCAGTAACTAGGTTAGTAACTAGGTTAGTAACTAGGTCAGTAACTAGGTTAGTAACTAGGTTAGTAACTAGGTCAGTAACTAGGTCAGTAACTAGGTTAGTAACTAGGTCAGTAACTAGGTTAGTAACTAGGTCAGTAACTAGGTCAGTAACTAGGTTAGTAACTAGGTTAGTAACTAGGTTAGTGGCTAGGTTAGTAACTAGGTTAGTAACTAGGTCAGTAACTAGGTTAGTAACTAGGTTAGTAACTAGGTCAGTAACTAGGTTAGTAACTAGGTTAGTAACTAGGTCAGTAACTAGGTTAGCGGCTAGGTTAGTAACTAGGTTAGCAACTAGGTTAGTAACTAGGTTAGTAACTAGGTTAGTAACAAGCATTTCTGAGACACGGATGCACACAAATGGAAAGAGAGAAAGATAGAGGAGAGAGGAGCTCAGTGTGTCGAAGGGAGTGGTCGGGTCTACATGAACTGCTGCTGTGAAGACTGTAGTTGGAGTCTGAAGTGGTCTAGACTCTGAAATGGTCTGGGGTCTGAAGTGGTCTAGAGTCGGAAGTGGTCGAAAGTGGTCTGGGGTCTGAAGTGGTCTGGGGTCTGAAGTGGTCTAGAGTGAGGTGACCAGATTTCACAGACAAAATCCGGGGACATTTTCAGCTCAGAAGCGTATTAACCTCCAAAACAAGTAATGTTTTTACTCTTGTAAAACTTAAAACAGGGACACTAGACCTAGAGCTGTTCTCATTAGGGGCTGAGCCCCCCCCCAGGTCTGATCCTAGACCCACCCCTGCTGCTACTTCCTACTCCACTCCACTACACCTCAGAGGGGAATGTTTCAAGATAAAAAGTCCTAATATTTCAAGATAGAAAGTCTCAATATTTCATAATGTTGTAATGTTTACTGAACTCCTGACAGCTTTTGCTTTATACTTCAGAATTGTTTCTGCAGCTCCTTGAGAATCAGATACAATAAAAACTATTGAGGACATATTTTCCTTTGACATTGATGCAGTATTAAACGAGACCGCTCCAGTCGGCAGAAACAAGCTACAATGTAAGTTAATAGGATAATTGTCCAGCTTGTATTTACGTTCATAAAGTGCTTGTTTTGCTGCTGACAGACTCAGATTAATATTCTAAGTGTCTGACAACATTATGTAAAGGATTTCTAAGGAGGTGGACCTTTCTGTTAAAGATCAAGATCTTTTTTTAAAACATAAATGTCTGCGAAATTGCGTTGGCTAAACCCACCAGACTCCATGTAAATAATCTGTGATTTTAACATCGTAAAACACGGCTTCTAAAACCTCTCTGAGCCTCTGGCGGTCCTGAGCCTGCGTGTGGAGGGTGTGTGACCATCGGCTACGTTTTGTCAGTATTTTCTTTCTTTCATTCCAATTTCGGGTGCGTCGGTCAAAGTGAAAACCGGGGACATTTCCATGGAACAGATCCAGCCGGGGACAGGTTGCCAAAATCGGGGACTGTCCCCGGAAACGGGGGACGTCTGGTCACCGTAGTCTAGAGTCTGAAGTGGTCTTCTGTTTTTCTTCCAGACGACTCGACGAGGGTGAAGCTGTCCTACGTAGACGATGATCCGTGCTCCGACTACATCAACGCCAGCTACATCCCTGTTAGTACAAATATACATATATATAT
>NC_048414.1:136065-138464 GCF_013103735.1 Etheostoma cragini | reverse complement strand
CCAGCAGCCTTTGTTTCCAACGTTTCCTGTAGTTCTTCACCAGGTCTGACACCCTGCAGAAGGGATTTTGGCCCCCCCCTCCACACAGATCTTCTCTAGACCAGTCAAGTTTCTGGGCTGGAGTTTGAGCTCCCTGCAAAGATTCTCTATTGGGTTTAGGTCTGGAGACTGGCTAGACCCCCCCAGAACCTTGATCTGCTTCTTCCAGAGCCCCCCTTGGTTCTCCTGGCTGTGGTCTTCGGGTCATTGTCATGTTGGAAGACCCGGCCTCGACCCATCTTCAATGCTCTAACTGAGGGAAGGAGGTTGGTCCCCAAAATCTCCCAATACATGGTCCCGGTCCTCCTCTCCTTAATACAGTGCAGTCGCCCTGTCCCATGTGCAGAACCCCCCCCCCCAAAGCATGATGCTACCCCCCCATGCTTCACAGTAGGGGTGGTGGTCTTGGGATGGTCCTCATCATTCTTCTTCCTCCAAACACGGTTAGTGGAATTAGGACCAAAAAGTTCTATTCTGGTCTCATCTGACCACATGACTTCCTCCCATGACTCCTCTGGATCCTCCAGATGGTCGTTGGCAGACTTAAGACGGGCCTGGACCTGGTCTGGTTTAAGCAGGGGAACCAACCGGGCCATGCATGATTTCAAACCATTACGTCTTAGTGTATTAGCAACAGTAACCTTGGAAACTGTGGTCTCAGCTCTTTCCACGTCCTGGACCAGCTCCTCCCGTGTAGTTCTGGGCTGGTTTCTCACCTTTTTTAGGATCACTGAGACCCCCCGAGGTGAGATCCTCCATGGAGCCCCAGTCCGAGGGAGACTGACAGTCATGTTTAGCTTCTTCCATTTTCTAATGATTGCTCCAACAGTGGACCTGTCTTCACCAAGCTGCTTGGACATGTCCCCGTAGTCCTGTCCAGCCTTGTGGAGGTCTCTAGTGTCTTTGGACAGCTCGTTGGTCTTGGACATGTCCCTGTAGTCCTGTCCAGCCTTGTGGAGGTGGACAATTTAGTCTCTAGTGTCTTTGGACAGGTCTTTGGTCTTGGCCATGTCAGTAGTTGGATTCTTACTCACAGGTTTCTTTATGCAGCTAACGACCTCAAACAGGATAATTTGAGGTTCTATAATTTAGGATAATAAATGGAGTGGGGGGGGGGGGGCATTTTGAAGACAGACTAACAGGTCTTTGAGGGACAGAATTCTAGCTGATAGACAGGTGTTCAAATACTTATTATCAGCTGTATTCTACAAATAAATAATTAAAAAATCATACATTGTGATTTCCGGATGTTTTTTTAGATTATGTCTCTCACAGTGGACATGTCTCTCACAGTGGACATGCACCTACAAGGACATCAGACCCTCCATGATTTCTAAGTGGGAGAACTTGTTAAATAGCAGAGTGTTAAATACTTATTGTCCTTACTTTATATGTGATGATGATGATGATGATGAAGATGGTGTGTGTGTGTGTGTGTGTGTGTGTGTGTGTGTCTCTGTGTGTGTGTCTTTGAGGGGAACACCTTCCGGAGGGAGTACGTAGCGACCCAGGGTCCTCTCCCAGGGACCAAGGATGATTTCTGGAAGATGATCTGGGAACAAAACGTCCACAATGTGGTGATGGTCACGCAGTGTGTGGAGAAAGGGAGGGTGAGTCTCCTGGGGGGGGCAGAATGTCAGTCTGTGTGTGTGTGTGTGTCTGTGTGTGTGTCTGTGTCTGTGTGTGTTGACCCTGTCCACCCCGTGTACCAGGTGAAGTGTGACCACTACTGGCCCTGTGATCAGGATTCTCTGTACTATGGGGACATGATCGTCCAGATGTTGTCTGAGTCTGTCCTCCCTGAGTGGACCATCCGGGAGTTCAACATCTGCAGCGTAGGCGCAAACACACACACACACACACACACACACACACACACACAAACACACACACACACACACACACACACAGACACACACAAACACACACAAACACACACATACACACACATACACACCCACAGACACTGTGACTGGCTGTTATGAATCAAACACAAACACTAGCTAAATGGAAAAATGGATAATCTACAATCACATGATCAACATGGGACAACATCACATGATCAATATGGGACAAAATCACATGATCAATATGGGACATCACATGATCACTATGGGACAACATCACATGATCACTATGTGACAACATCACATGATCACTATGTGACAACATCACATGATCACTATGGGACAACATCACATGATCAACATGGGACAACATCAAATAATCACTTTATTCAAATAATGTTATGAATGTATGTAATTACCATCCTAAAATTACTACCGTTATATGAAATTTGTTGTTCTGTGTGTGTGTGTGTGTGTGTGTATATGTGTGTGTGTGTGTGTGTGTCTGTGTGT
>NC_048414.1:134131-135965 GCF_013103735.1 Etheostoma cragini | reverse complement strand
TGTGTGCATCTGTGTGTGTGTGTGTGTGCATCTGTGTGTGTGTGTGTGTGTGTATCTGTGTGTGTGTGTTAACCCTTGATGTATTTCCCCCTCAGCGTCAGTACTCGTTCCTCCATCAGTGTGTCCGAGACGTCCTGAGAGCGAGGAAGCTCCGCAGCGAGCAGGACAACCTCCTCTGCCCCATCTATGAGAACTACAACTCACAGAGAGGGCAGAACTACAACTCCCACAGAGGTGTGAACTACAACTCACAGAGAGGGCAGAACTACAACTCCCAGAGAGGTGAGTGATCATCAGGCAGATGCTGCGGCGTCTGGTCCTTTAGAGACATCAGTGAAAGGATAACTTTGTTTTTATTCTTCAACTTGGACCCTGTTTTCTTACTCACCAAACCACCAGACTCCATGTAAATAATCACTACTTTTATCATCGTAAAACACACATCATTCAAAGTGGACAGAAATTAAATAAAACTACCAAAAGCCGTCTTGGTTCATCTTTCCACTGTTCCTCCAATCACCACTCTGGTCTGGTTGGAATAAACTCTTAATTCACCCATTTACATGTGGAGATATGCTGCTCTATACACGCTAAAAGTAGTGATTATTTACATGGAGTCTGGTGGAGATATGCTGCTCTATACACGCTAAAAGTAGTGATTATTTACATGGAGTCTGGTGGAGATATGCTGCTCTATACACACTAAAAGTAGTGATTATTTACATGGAGTCTGGTGGAGATATGCTGCTCTATACACACTAAAAGTAGTGATTATTTACATGGAGTCTGGTGGAGATATGCTTGTCTATACACGCTAAAAGTAGTGATTATTTACATGGAGTCTGGTGAGTCTGGTGGGTTTGGTGATGGTGATTTCTGTTTCATGTTAAACTAAAAGGATCTTCCTCTTTAACTAAAAGGTCTATCTCAGTAGGGATCTATCCCATAATGTTGTTAGACACTTAGAATAATAATCTGAGTCTGTCAGTGGTCACTTAGACAGAAAAACATGGGAATATAGCAACAAAATCCTTGAAAAAAAACATTAAAAAAAAATTATTTAGGGAAAATACGGTTCCGGTTGAAAAAAAAACAGAATTATCCTTTAAACCTGATTAGTATATTGATATTAATATAATATTAATATATTGATGTTCTTCCACAGAGACGCTGGGCAGCAGACGTTAATGTCGTAATGACGACTCATCCATTTGTTGAGGAAACATGGCAACTCTGTTTTTAGATTTTATACAAAATATAGATATATTTTATATAATATAATGTAGATATCTGTGTAAGTGTATATTTTTTTTGTTATTGCTTCTGTTTTAAATTATGTTTTGGGTTTTAATATTAGCATTAATAATACACATACACACACACATTCACACACACGCACACACACACACAGGCACAGACACACACATCGTCACACCCATCATATCATAATAATATATATTAATATATTAACTCTGATATAAGAACCTGAGAGCGAGAAATCATTATATCAACAATAACAGACGTTTATTAAACAGAACAGAAGAAGAACAAAGATGGTATTTCTGATTATTGATTCTAACATGATCTGAGATTAAATCATTTAATCACAGAATCCATTTAGCCTTTGCTTTCAAAATAAAATAAAAAAGCAAAAATATTAATAAATCATTTCCAAAACCAAAATTAATATGAAAACAATTCAAATCCGTTTCAATTCAAAAAAATCGTTTGTTTTTTATTTGCACACACACACAGACACACACACAGAGACACACACCATACACACACACAGACACCCCCCCACACACACAGAGAGACACACACCAAACACACA
>NC_048414.1:131971-134031 GCF_013103735.1 Etheostoma cragini | reverse complement strand
GGTGATGCTCAGTGTGACTGTATATATAGATAATAATAATAATAATAATAATAATAATAATAATAATAATAATAATATGCAGTACAGTCTATGGTGACGGAGTATTTTGAATGGATTACTGAACCAGAGCCCTGAGACCCGACATGTTGCTGAAAAACACACAATTATTATTATTATTATTATAACACAAAGATGCTAAATGACCACACAGACACATAAACCCGCCCAAAGGAGACCCAAATAATTATAAAAAAGATGAAAATAGTTCTGAATTGATTCTGATTTTGAGCTAATATAAAGTCTGAATTCTGCTGAGAACTGAGCTCCACAGAGGTCCGCGTCCCATGACTCCCATCCCAGAATTTGTAAAAATAGATGTAAATAATTCTGAAAGTATCCTGATGTTGAGCCAGTTTAAAGTGATATTTCTGATTTTAAGCTAATATTTGTGATTTTAAGCTGATCTCCGTAGAGTTCCGCGTCCCATCCCATAATAAGCTCCAGGCTCCGCTGGGAGAGGCCTCCGTGTCCCGAACCACACTCCCCGCGCATGCGCACAGCCGCGGGTCTCCACCACATTGGAGTGTCGCTGCTGAACTCTCGGAAGTTAAGTTGCAGTGATTTTAGCCTACAGGCTAGCAGCGAGAAAACATCGTCCCACCGCACAAAACTCGGCTTTACGCGACAAAAAGTCCGTTTGTCCGGCAGCTGTTCTCGCGCAGCGGCACTACCGATGGATTCGACCCGTTTTTCGCAGTTAAAACGGCAGGAACACGAACATTAAAGCCTCGAAGAGAAGTTGTGATTGTTGTTTTGGCGGAAAGATGGAGGCGCTGCTAACGCTAGCCGCTACCTGCTAACTCACTGCTAACTGTTGTTGCTCCACTTTGGTTTCACTCGGAGTTGCCGAAAACTTCCCCTGAAGTCCGGAGAGAACCACCACCCTGCCCGGGTAAGTTCCACGGTGCCTACCCCCGCTTTAACTCATAGCCAGGGCTGCTAACTGGATTTAGCCCCCTGGAGCTAATTAGCTGAAATCTGTGTGAGGTCAGATTAGCTTAGCGCTAACTAGCTAGCTTCCATTACAGCGGCGGTGGCTAGAATGGATACAGCTACGGCCGGAAGTGACGCAAGATATCGCAAAGTATGCGCTAATATAATTATAAATGTTAACTACTTTGACCCAAGATGCGCGTGCTCCATCCCCTGGGGAGTTTGAACCAAAATCACGAACTTCTTTTGAAGGTAACAGGGTGTTTTGTGTGTAAGTGGGGTCGCCGTAGGTGTATCCATTCTAGCCTCACCCATCACTTAGTCCGGTGTAGACCCCAGACCCTGGTCACTGGGAACAGGATCAGTTGTATACACCCAGAACCGGGTCACTGGGAACAGGATCCGGTGTAGACACCCAGCCCCGGGTCACAGGGAACATCCATACCGGGTCACTGGGAACAGGATCTGGTGTAGACACCCAGACCCGGGTCACTTGGAACACCCCGACCCAGGTCACTTGGACCAGGATCCGGTGTAGACACCCCGACCTGTGTTGCTGGGAACAGGATTTAACAACAACAAAATGGAACCCATCCCGTCGACCTGCAATTTTGTGTTTTTTTGAGTTTGAAATTTCAATTTTGTGTTTTTTCTACGTTTTGGTTGATTTTTTTTAAATTATTTTGTCACTTTTTAATATTTATTTCATTTTTTTTTTTGTAAATATGCTCATTTTCCCCAATTATCCTCCGTTTTGGTTGCCTTTGGCAACGTTTTTTTGTGTTTTGGGTGGTTTTGTTGTTTGTAGTGGTTTTGGCGGTTTTAATGGTTTTGGCGGTTTTGGTCACTTTGTTTTTTTATATTTTAGCATCTTTTTCCAACATTTGTCACTTTTTAAAAATCACTTTTCATTTCTTTTCAGTCTCTTTCTTTCTTTTGTCATAGTTGTGATATAGAGAGTTAATGTTCCCCTCATTATCCCTAATGTTCCTTAATGTTCCCCTAATATTCCCCTAATGTTTCCCTAATGTTTGCCTAATATTCCCTAGTGTTCCCTAATGTTCCCT
>NC_048414.1:120868-131871 GCF_013103735.1 Etheostoma cragini | reverse complement strand
TTGTCACTGTCCTGGTCTCTGCTGGTCTCTGACGCCCCTGTTACCTGTGCTGGTCTCTGACGCCCCTGTTACCTGTGCAGGTGATCAACGTGGACGACGATGGGAACGAGTTGGGATCAGGTGTGATGGAGCTGACCGATGCCGAGCTCGTCCTCCACACTCATCGCCGTGACGACGTGCGGTGGCCTTACCTGTGCTTGCGTCGCTACGGCTACGACTCCAACCTGTTCTCATTCGAGAGCGGACGCCGCTGCCAGACGGGTCAAGGTGCGTGGGGGGGCGGGGGGGGGTACACGATCATCACGATACAATAGTATGGACTTTTCTTTTGTAGTAGTTAATTTGAACATGTCAAACATTAAAATAATATACATTTAATATATATGTGTGTGTGTGTGTGTGTGTGTGTGTGTGTGTGTGTGTGTGTGTGTGTGTGTGTATATATACAGTGAGGAAAATAAGTATTTAACACGCTGCTATTTTGCAAGTTCTACCATTTAGAAATCATGGAGGGTCTGATGTCCTCGTAGGTGCATGTCCACTGTGAGAGACATGTCCACTGTGAGAGACATGTTCACTGTAAGAGACATGTCCACTGTAAGAGACATGTCCACTGTGAGAGACATGTCCACTGTAAGAGACATGTTCACTGTGAGAGACATGTCCACTGTGAGAGACATGTCCACTGTAAGAGACATGTTCACTGTGAGAGACATGTCCACTGTAAGAGACATGTCCACTGTGAGAGACATGTCCACTGTGAGAGACATGTCCACTGTAAGAGACATGTCCACTGTAAGAGACATGTTCACTGTGAGAGACATGTCCACTGTGAGAGACATGTCCACTGTGAGAGACATGTCCACTGTGAGAGACATAATCTAAATAAACATCCAGAAATCACGATGTATGATTTTTTAAACTATTTATTTGTATGATACAGCTGTAAATAAGTATTTGAACACCTGAGAAGATCCATGTTAATATCTGGTCCAGCAGCCTTTGTTTCCAACGTTTCCTGTAGTCCTTCACCAGGTCTGGGACCCTGCAGAAGGGATTTTGGCCCCCCCCTCCACACAGATCTTCTCTAGACCAGTCAGGTTTCTGGGCTGGAGTTTGAGCTCCCTGCAAAGATTCTCTATTGGGTTTAGGTCTGGAGACTGGCTAGGCCCCCCCAGAACCTTGATCTGCTTCTTCCAGAGCCCCCCCTTGGTTCTCCTGGCTGTGGTCTTCGGGTCATTGTCATGTTGGAAGACCCGGCCTCGACCCATCTTCAATGCTCTAACTGAGGGAAGGAGGTTGGTCCCCAAAATCTCCCAATACATGGTCCCGGTCCTCCTCTCCTTAATACAGTGCAGTCCCCCTGTCCCATGTGCAGAGACCCCCCCCCAAAGAATGATGCTACCCCCCATGCCTCACAGTAGGGATGGTGGTCTTGGGATGGTCCTCATCATTCTTCTTCCTCCAAACACGGTTAGTGGAATTAGGACCAAAAAGTTCTATTCTGGTCTCATCTGACCACATGACTTCCTCCCATGACTCCTCTGGATCCTCCAGATGGTCGTTGGCAGACTTAAGACGGGCCTGGACCTGGTCTGGTTTAAGCAGGGGAACCTTCCGGGCCATGCATGATTTCAAACCATTACGTCTTAGTGTACTACCAACAGTAACCTTGGAAACTGTGGTCTCAGCTCTTTCCACGTCCTGGACCAGCTCCTCCCGTGTAGTCCTGGGCTGGTTTCTCACCTTTTTTAGGATCACTGAGACCCCCCGAGGTGAGATCCTGCATGGAGCCCCAGTCCGAGGAAGACTGACAATCATGTTTAGCTTCTTCCATTTTCTAATAATTGCTCCAACAGTGGACCTGTCTTTACCATACTTCTTGGACATGTCCCCGTAGTCCTGTCCAGCCTTGTGGAGGTCTCTAGTGTCTTTGGACAGCTCTTTGGTCTTGGACATGTCCCCGTAGTCCTGTCCAGTCTTGTGGAGGTCTCTAGAGTCTTTGGACAGCTCGTTGGTCTTGGCCATGTCAGTAGTTGGATTCTTACTGACTGTATGGGGGGGACAGGTATCTTTATGCAGCTAACGACCTCAAACAGGTGCATCTAATTTAGGATAATAAATGGAGTGGGGGGGGGGACATTTTGAAGACAGACTAACAAGTCTTTGAGGGACAGAATTCTAGCTGATAGACAGGTGTTCAAATACTTATTCGCAGCTGTATCATACAAATAAATAGTTATAAATCATACATTGTTATCTCTGGATGTTTTTTTAGATTATGTCTCTCACAATGGACATGTCTTTCATAGTGGACAAGCACCTACGAGGACATCAGACCCTCCATGATTTATAAGTGGGAGAACTTGATAAATAGCAGAGTGTTAAATACTGATTTTACTCACTGTATCTATCTGTGTGCATGTGTGTAAATGTATGTGTTATATATCCTCCTGCTCACAGTCTGAATATCAATATATTTATATAACATAATCTATAATCATATTTTGGGGTGTAATGTTTGGGGTGACAGTTTTGGGCTGTGAAAAGGTCGCGGTTCAAACCGCCATTTGTACCTTTTTTCTTTTTTAAAATTTTCTTTTTTTTAATCCCATGTTGCTATTTCTAGACTAGAGTATTAAAATATCAGATCTTTTTTCACATGCAACATACTACAAAACCTTTATTAACAGGGGGTGGCAGTAGCTCAGCCCATAGGGAGTTGGGTTGGGAATCGGAGGGTCACTGGTTCAAGTCCCCATATGGACCAAAAAGTAGGGAGTGTGGATTGGTGGCTGGAGAGATGCCACTCCACCTCCTGGGCTCTGCCAGGTGCTGTTGAGCAAGGCACCGTACCCCCCAACCGCTCAGGGTGCTGGTTCGGCTGGAAGCCCCCCCACTCTGACATCTCTCCATTAGTGCATGTACAGATCCTGAGCGTGTGTGCGTGTGCGTGTGTGTGTGTGTGTGTGTGTGTGTGTGTGTGTGTGTGTGTGTGTGTGTGTGTGTGTGTGTGTGTGTGTGTGTGAGATACTAACAAAAATGTGGACAGAGTGTAAATTGGAATTTCCCCATTGGGATCAATAAACTGATTAAAATTAAAAAATTAAATTAAATTAAAATAATGTAACAACAAATCCTCAGTCAGTTGGAAAAGAAATTAATAAAATGTTGTTCTGTCTGAAGAGAAACGCAGTGAGCGGTTTTGTGTTTCCAGGTATTTTTGCCTTCAAATGTTCCCGAGCCGAGGAGATCTTCAACATGCTGCAGGAGGTGATGCACAGCCACAGCATCAGCGTGGTGGAGGAGGCGGTGCTGGAGCCCAGCCACACTCCTGCAGGTACACACACAGACACACACACGCAGACAGACAGACTCACAAAGAAACGTGCACATACAGACAGACGCACACATGCAATTGGAACTGCTACAGCTATTAAGTGTGTGTGTGTGTGTGTGTATGTATGACCAGCGTTGGGGTACTCGGTGCCCTCGGTTCCCAACGGTGTGTCCAGGATCCCGTCTGTGGGCGAGGCCCCGTCTCACCCCTCCAGCCGTCACCCGTCCGTAGCCAGCACCCGTCTGCCCTCTGTGGGGGAGGAGTCCACCCACCCTCTGCTGGTGGCCGACGACGCGGTGAGACACTTTCTGTTCCTGATGTCATCAAGGATCCTTTGTCCTCCTCCAACAGGGACACATTATTATTCTAAGTGTGTGACAACATTATGGGATGGATCCCTACAGAGATAGACCTTTAGACATGAAACAGAAATCACCATCACCAGACCCACCAGACTCCATGTAAATAATCACTACTTTTAGCGTGTATAGAGCAGCATATCTCCACCAGACTCCATGTAAATAATCACTACTTTTAGCGTGTATAGAGCAGCATATCTCCACCAGACTCCATGTAAATAATCACTACTTTTAGTGTGTATAGAGCAGCATATCTCCACCAGACTCCATGTAAATAATCACTACTTTTAGCGTGTATAGAGCAGCATATCTCCACATGTAAATGGTTGAATTAAGAGTTTATTATTGTTGGAACAGTGAAAAGATGAACCAAGATGGGTTTTGGTAGTTTTATTTAGTTTCTGTCCTCTTCGAATGAACTGGGTTTTTAGCTAATAAAAGTAGTGATTATTTACATGGAGTCTGGTGGGTTTGGTGATGGTTTTCACAAAACAAAGTAACCCTTAAATTGTAGACAAAATCTTTCAAAATAAGGTTTAGGAGTCTGATAATCGAAAACCTTTTGTGTTGCTAATAACCTGCTGCTGCTGTGTGCAGGTGCACACCTACGTGAACACGGCGGGTCTCCTGGAGGAGCAGCCGAGCCCGCTGACCGCCACCACGCCTCTGGAGAGCCCCGCCTCCCCGCAGTCTCAGTGTCCCCCGACGCCGCCGCCTCCCCCCCGCCATCGCTGTGAGCCGCCGCCTGCCCCGCCGGAGCCGCAGGTGCTGCTGGAGCCAGCGGGGGTGCGCTTCGTGCTGGGCCCGACCCCTGTTCAGAGACAGCTGATGGAGAAAGAAAAGAAGCAGCAGCAGGAGGCCGGCGAGGCGCCAGAGACTAACGGCCATGCCGAGGATCCGCCACACGAGCGCACGCCGCCGCCGCTCGCCAACGGCTCCGCCGCGCCGCGCCGCCACCGCCCGCCTCCCCTCACCCCCGACTTGCAGAATGTCAACAACTCGGCCCAGCGCCGCACGGCCCTGCTGGACTACGAGAACCTGCCGCCGCTGCCGCCGGTGTGGGAGACGAGGAAGCCGAGCGCCGAGGACGAGGACGCCGTGGCGACGCCGGCGCTCAACGGCTACGGGCAGGGCCCCCACGCCGCGCTGCAACACTCCTACTCCCACCCGCTGTCCGCCGCGCTGGAGTCCTCGCACAACTACGTGAACACAGAGAACGTGACGGCGCCGCTCAGCGCGCACCGGCCTGACACAGCGCGTCGCCGCGGCGACGGTCCTACCGTCTTCAACTTTGATTTCCGCCGGCTGCCGGCGCACAGCGAGCCGCCCAGAACGCTCAACTACATCGAGGTGGAGATGGACGGCGGCGGGAACAGGGGCGCGTCCGACGGCAGCAACCCGCACACGCCGCGCACCCCCACCTCGCCGCCGCCGCCCAGCACGCCCACCCGCCGCACCGAGCTCTACGCCCTCATCGACATCGAGCGCACCGCCGCCATGTCCAACCTGCAGAAGGCGCGACCGCGCGACGACGGCACCTCGCGCAAGACGCGGCACAACAGCACGGAGCTGCCCACCAAAAGCACTGCGTGACATGCACCGCCGCTTCCTGTCACAGAGGGGGGGAGCAACGTTGCCACTTCCTGTCACAGAGGGGGCGGAGCTTCTTTCTGCCACTTCCTGTCACAGAGGGGGCGGAGCTTCTTTCTGCCACTTCCTGTCACAGAGGGGAGGAGCTTCTTTCTGCCACTTCCTGTCACAGAGGGGAGGAGCTTCTTTCTGCCACTTCCTGTCACAGAGGGGAGGAGCTTCTTTCTGCCACTTCCTGTCAGAGACAGCCAAATGGAGACGGACTCCCCCTGAACACGTCTTAATGAGATAATGACTTGCTGGCGGTACTCGCTGAGCGGCGGCGTGTTGCCGTGGCGATGTTAATAAGACTTGTCTTTATATGGTACACATCAGTATTACTGAACCAAGCATTCCATTTAGCCTTTTATACGATCACTACATGCTGCTGTAACCCGCGGTACACTACGTTATGTCTCATATGTACAGTAGAGTCTGGCACAATAAATGTCTTTTTATTTGTCCACGCTGAGAAGACGACGTCTCCTTCTCTCACTGCACACACAGCTACTGCTCCTCTCTAAGGGGGAGGGGGGGGGGGGCATCAAATGTGTCCAAGTCCAGTAGGTTCTGGTCCGGTAACCTTCCTGGTGTCCCCAGGTCAAGTTTGACGAAGTTTCAAAAAGTTTTTTTATCAGAACTTTGGACAAATTTTCCAGAAAAGTAACGTGGACGCTCCTCACACGTTACAATATTCAGTTTTTAATTTATTTTTTTATTTAATTTTCATACATTTGGGTAGTTTATATTGTGAAGAAAAGCAATTGTGAAAAGAATTTGGTGCTAAACTTCCAAAGGCTCAGAAAAAGACGCCAAAAGTTGAGAAGTGACAAACATCGGGCATGTGGAAACTAGGGCTGCACAATTAATCGTATTTTAATCGCGATCACGATTTTGACTTCCCACGATTAAATTTGCGTGATCGAGCGTTTTTTTTTTAAAGCGTCATTTCTTAGAACGCTCCGGGTTTTTAGCAAAGCCGATCTACTGCTCCGTCAACCCGTCTGCTCATGAGCCAGTCAGAGTAGATCAGAGTTATCCCTGCAACCCGTGCAGGTTAGTCTCTAGATGGAGACAGTCCCAGAGGACAGAGGGACGGGAGGACAACGCAACAGATAGCAATCGGTTATATGTCGGTCTCAAGGTTTACCAGTTTACCTTAAACGCAACATTTCATTCAGTGCTAGTCGGTATTAGTAGCGTCTGTTAGCTGTTAGCTAGTAGCGTCTGTTAGCTCCTCTAGGACGCACCGGTGCTAATGTCCTCGCATCCGCTGTAATGCTGTTTATGTGGATATGGTTTAATTTTGCGTTACATGACCCATTTCATCTGTAAAGCCGTGCCTGTGTTGGATCTCTCTCCGCGCCCCGCCACACTTCTGACACTTGTCTACAGTTTTGTTATTACCATAGCTGTATATTGTTATTAACACAGCTGTATATTGTTAAGCATGAGAGGCAAACCTGTATTTGTACCAGTGTTTCCATGGTAACTCTGCTATCGCGGCCGTCACGAGAACACAGAAGACGTTATTGAATGCAACTAACTTCAGTTGGAGTAACAGCGTGTGAGACGGAGCTGCTGGACCTGGACCTGGACCAGAGATGTGACCCATGGCCAGAATATCATAGTTCATAAAAATGCAGCGCAGTGAAGATACAGACGTTTCATACACACGTGTGTCCGCCATTCGACCCCTAGCAGTTATAAACAGACTGATTATAACATTTGGGGACTGATTAAAAATCAAAATTTTGATCAAATTAATCGTGATTATCATTTTGGCCATAATCGTGCAGCCCTAGTGGAAACTATTAAAAACAACTTAACGTTAATAAAATTTGACCCAGAAACAAGTTGCAGGTCAATGGGCAGACAACGATGGCCAACTTTTTGATTTTCTTTTGACACTGTACAAATGTTTCAACAAACTATGAATTTTCGCATATTGTACTATGAGTAAGAGTGGGCTGGATCGATGGATAGATGCTTTATGATGAGTCATAACATAATCACAAGTTAAAGAAGCTGATGGAGAAGTTCACTGGAACTCTATGTGACAAACTCGAGTGATGTGGCATTGTGTAACTCAAAGTCATAAAAAGTCAGTTTAGTATGATTATTTACAGTAATTATTGATCAACGGACTCGAAATGCAACAAACTTTAATGTTATTCTTTTTACATTCTGATGAAAACAAGACGAGTACAAATTATTATAAAAAAACGGAACACAAACAGCTGATTTACACTGAACCCAAAACACTGGGTTCATTACATCATCAGGGCTCTGATTGGCCGAGGGATCAGCGGGTGGCGAGTCTCCGCTTGGTCGTCTGCTCCACCAGACGATGATAATCGGCCAGTTTGTCCCGAACTTTATTATAAATCTGAAACCATGACAACGCTTAATTAACATCATAAAACACCTTGGCGTGTCAACAGGAAGTGCTGCGTGAACAGGAAGTGACTCACGTTGCTGCTGGTCTGCGTCTCGTTCAGAGAACGTAACAGCTGATCGATGGAGGTGTAGGGCAGCCACACGGAGGAGGAGGTCGCAGACAGAGGTCTCTGTGACACACACACACACACACACACACACACACACACACACAAGTTTGTATATTGTGCATATATTTTATAATACATATATTGATATTGTACTGGTTTGCAGTATTAGTACCTCTATCCCAAAGTACTGGTGTCCCCGTCCCAGCAGCGCGTCGATGTACTCCAGCACCAGCTCAGCTGCAGCGTCCAGGAGGTCAAAGTTCAGGTAGAGACGCAGCAGGGTTGCAGCGTCCACGCCCTGGGACACACACAGATGCATTATGGGAAAGGGTCCCACAGAGACAGACTGGCCTCGTAAGCAGAGACGAGCCAATCTGAACTGACCTTATAAGAAGAGACGAGCCAATCGGGGAGCGGCACAGCATGAGACAGCAGCTTGTTGATGACGCAGCGATGATGCTGCCCGTTAGAGGACGGATGGAGGTCAAGGTAGGAGGACAGGAGACGCCACGCCTCGTCTGTTGCACTGAGACGGGGGAGAGAGCGAGAGAGGGGGGAGGGAAGAGAGAGAGACACACTAATTAATAACTTAGTGTTTTTAATAACATGACTCGAGCTGTGGGGGTGCAGACTGGGATGCTGAGAACTAGAAGGACCGCTGGGATAGAACATCATAATAATAATCATTATAATAATCATAATCACAGCCCGAAGAAGCGACGGGGCTCCTCTCCCTTCAGCCCATGGGCCCACCACCTGTGGGAGGAACCAGTGGGGTCGGGTGCGCTGCTACATGGGGGGCAGCGAAGGTCAGGGGTCTCCCTGGCTAGACCCGGGGGCAGAGGCTGGGTCTGGGGATGTGGACTGTCTCTTCTCTGTGGGGGACGGAGCTGGAACTTTGGCGGGAGGTGGAACGCTACCAGTTAGATCTGGTGGGGCTTACCTCTACGCACAGTCTTGGTTCTGGACCCATACTCCTGGATAGAGGTTGGACTCTGTCCAACTCCAGAGTTGCCCAGGGAGGACTCCGGAGGCAGTTGCAAGGTACCGACGGGCCCTTGGACGCTGTTGACCTCAGCTGGGGAGGTAATAGAGCGGTGGAAGGAGCACTTTGAGGAACTCCTAAATCCAGCTGACACGCCCTCTGTGGTGGAGGCAGAGCTGGAGGTTGATGGGGGATCAGATTCCCTGGTGGAGGTCACTGAGGTAGTCAAACAACTCTACAGCGGCAAAGCCCTGGTGATTGATGAGATCCGTCCAGATATGCTGAAAGCTCCGGGTGTGGAGGGGATGTCTTGGTGGACACGCCTCTTCAACATTCCGTCCTGGTCGTAGAACAACGGATCAGATCTTTACTCTCGCAAGGAGCTTGGAGGGGGCCTGGGAGTATGCCCAACCAGTCTACATGTGTTTTGTGGATCTGGACAAGGTGTATGACCGGTTTTGTCACCAATACGGTTTGTAATATTTATGGACAGGATATTGGGGGCGGGATGTCATCGCTGCTCTTAGCAGATGATGTGGTCCTGACGACATCATCGGTCTGTGACCTTCAGCACTTACTGGAAGGGTTCGCAGCCGAGTGTGAAGCGGCTGGGATGAGGATCAGCACCTCAAAATCTGAGACCATGGTTCTCAGCAGGAAACCGATGGAGTGCTTTCTTCAGGTAGGGGGTGAGTCCTTACCCCAAGTGAAGGAGTTTAAGTACCTTGGGGTCTTGTTCGCGAGTGAGGGGACCATGGAGCGTGAGATTGGTCGGAGAATCGGAGCAGCTGGTGCGGTATTACATTCCGTTTATCGCACCGTTGTGACGAAAAGGGAGCTGAGCCAGAAGGCAAAGCTCTCGATCTACCGGGCAATTTTTGTTCCTACCCTCACCTATGGTCATGAAGGCTGGGTCAGGACCCAAAGAACCAGATCCAGGGTACAAGTGGCCCAAATTGGTTTCCTCAGGAGGGGGGCTGGCGTCTCCCTTAGAGATAGGGTGAGAAGCTCAGTCATCCGAGAGGAGCTCGGAGTAGAGCCGCTGCTCCTTCGCATCAAAAGGAGCCAGTTGAGGTGGTTCTAGCATCTGGTAAGGATGCCTCCTGGGGGTCTCCCTAGGGAGGTGGTCCATGCACGTCCAGCTGGGAGGAGGCCTCGGGGAAGACCCAGGACTAGGTTCGAAGGGGTTATATCTCAGACCTGGCCTGGGAACGCCTCGGGATCCCCCAGTCGGAGCTGGTTGATGTGGCTCGGGAAAGGGAAGTTTGGGGTCCCCTGCTGGAGCTGCTGCCCCGGAGACCCAATACAGGATGAGCGGATGAAGATGGATGGATAATAATGAAATAAATAATAAAAACACTATATTATTAATAATAAAGAGCCCACCTGGACTCCTTGGTGTTGACGACAGACGACAGCTGATTGGCAGCCAACCAGCTCCAGGCTTCATTCTGAGTCTCCTCCCCCCCGAACTGGAGCTTAATGCACCTGAACGAACGAACAAACACACAGACCTTCAGCGGGGGGGGACTCCTTAAAGCTGCATCATATCTGATCTCCTGGGGGGGTAAAACCTACTTGAAGGTGAGTCCCTCGAAGACTGGAGTCAGGCTCAGGTCGAAGGTCTGACAGACTGACAGAGCTGAGTCAAACAGTCCAGTTTGGACCAATAGGGACACCATCTCCACCGGGGACGCACTACCTACACACACACACACACACACACACACACACACAGTTATCCCATATTGTCCTAATACCGTGCAGCCCTATAACAACAACGAGCATAGTCATGATGAGAGTGGAGGATGAGGGTGAAGGATGAGGGTGAAGGATGAGGGCGTACCGGCGATGGCGGCAGACGGCGGGTGGTGCTGGGCGAGCGTGAGGCGGCTGCGGGACAGGATGTACTCCTTCTCCAGGTCCTTAAGTTCCAGGATGTCCACCTGACGCTTCACTGCAGGGCGACACACACAGGAAGCTATCAGCATTAGCAAACACAGAGACACACACACACACAAAGCTTGTGTAGTAGTGTGTGTCACCTGGTTCAGAAGAAAACTCTCCGTCTGAGTTCCTCTTTGGAGACGCTCCTGGACGCTCGTACTGAAACCCACAAACAAGAACACACACACCATTTCAGGGACTACCTCATGAAGCTCATTGAGAGAACATCAAGG
>NC_048414.1:115823-120768 GCF_013103735.1 Etheostoma cragini | reverse complement strand
CCCGTGGACATCATGTAAGTACACAACACACTACAACTACACAACACATCAGCCAGAGTCTTGCGTCCTCCGTCCCCGTGGACATCATGTGAGTACATAACAACTACACAACACACATCAGCCAGAGTCTCGCGTCCTCCGTCCCCGTGGACATCATGTGAGTACACAACACACAACTACTACACACAACAGGTGCAGGGTTTCCAGTGACCTAACCTAATGTTTGACCTTTGACCTCCTCAGAGACCCTAATGTTTGACCTCTTCAGACCCTAACCTAATGTTTGACCTTTGACCTCCTCAGAGACCCTAATGTTTGACCTCTTCAGACCCTAACGTAATGACTGACCTTTGACCTCCTCAGAGACCCTAATGTTTGACCTCTTCAGACCCTAACCCAGGGGTGCTCATTAGGTCGATCACGATCTACCGGTCGATCGCCAAGGCGGTGGGGGTAGATTGCATGGCATAAAAAAATAAAGATGTCAGCCTATCATCCATCTTCACAATGCCAATATTCTATTTGTCACTTGATTGACATAAAGGACAACCGGTCTAACGTCTGATATTTTCGTCAGCCAATCATCCATCCTTACTGTGACATTTGTCACTTGATTGACATACAGGACAACCTGTTTAACGTCTGATTTTTTTCATGGGTCAGCACTCAGCACGCATGTCCATGCAGCAGCGGCAAAATTCCAGCAAGCAAGCGAGTTGCCGAGTTAGCCTAGCTAAGTTATTTCTAATAATCTAAAAAAAACGGTATAAAAATGAGTGGGGGAGCTGGGCAAAATAAAAAGCCAAAAACTTACCACTTCCATACAGAATGGGAAGAGGACTTTTTTTTCACAATGTCCTATTCAAAGTGCATTTGCCTCATCTGCAAATCTACCATTGCTATTCAGAAGAAGGGAAATGTGGAGCGGCATTTTCGGACTGTTCATAAAAGCTACGACACTGACTTCCCTCCGAAAAGTGAACTGAGAAGGAGAAAGGTGGAAGAACTAAAATCCCAGCTGTCTGGACAGCAGGCCTTTTTCTCACAGCTTACCACGAAAGCAAAGACCGCCACCGAAGCATCATTCCGGGTTAGTCACATCATCGTAAAACACAAGAAATCCTTCCAAGACGGAGAGATGATTAAAGAGGCATTTATTGAAGCGGCTGATTCGTAGTTTCAAGACTTTAAAAACAAACCTGACATAGTATCTTCAATCAAATCTCTCCAGCTGTCAAGAAGTACAGTTACACGGCGCTGTGAAGCCATGGCCGAGGATGTGACCGAGAAGCTTAGGAGGGATATCGCAGACTGCGAGTGTTTCTCACTGCAGTTAGACGAGTCTACAGACGTGAGTGACACAGCCCAGTTGTGCATTTTTATTCGTATGGTGTTTACCGATATGACTGCAAAAGAGGAGCTGTTAACAGTACTGCCTGTGAAAGAACACACGCGGGGAGAGGACATTTTTCAGTCTTTCAAAAACTTTATCGAGAAAACTCAGCTTCCAGTGTGCAAATTGGTGTCCATTACCACGGACGGTGCGGCCGCTATGGTTGGCCGCTCGTATGGATTTATTGCCAAATGCAGGGAGGATGATGCCTTCCCCGACTTCCTCAATTACCATTGGATAATACACCAACAAGCGTTATGCACAAAAATGCTCAACATGAAAGCGATAATGGATGTGGCAACGAAAATTGCCTGTTCTATTCGCGCCAGATCTCTTCAAAGACCGCTGTTCCGTGTGCATCTGGAGAAGGCGGATTGTGACCACACTGAATTGTTGCTACACACTGACGTAAGATGGCTTAGTTGAGGGAAATTCTTGCAAAGATTTCGAGAGCTCTGTCCAGAGATTAAAGAGTTTTTGTTTGTATCTAAAAATGCTGAATACAACCAGCTAAATGACGATCAGTGGCTACTAGACTTAGCATTTTTAACCGATCTGACCAACATGTTGAATGACCTTAATGTTGAACTGCAAGGAAAAGACAAAACAGTGGTCAATATGATCAGCTCAGTCGATGCGTTCAAACGAAAAATGCAACATCCGTGCGCAAAGCTGCAGCGCCATGATTTGGCAAACTTTCAGAACCTCATGTCAGAACTGGAGACACAAGGGAAGGCATGTGCTCAACTTGACAGTGGACACTACACAGAGCAGATTGAAAACTGTCTGTCAGACTTTAACAAACGGTTTCAAGACTTTGCATTATTGGAGCCAGTCGCTACATTCATATGCTACCCTTTTCGGGAAGATGCTGAGGTTGATTTACTTGCATCAAAAATTGCAACACTTTTTCATCTGAACTCGTCTGGAGTGGAGGATGAGATCCTGACACTGCAAGCTGACATTGAGCTCAAGTCTAGGGCTCATGGACAGTTTTGGAACTTGCTGACAGAGGAAAAGTACCCCAACATGAGAAAATGTGCTACCTCCTTGACCGCATTGTTTGGTTTCACTTATTTATGTGAGTCAGCCTTTTCCCACATGAAGATTATTAAGTCCAAATACCGTTCTAACATGACTGATCATTTGGAAATGTGCTTGAGGCTGGCTATCAGCAGCTACTGTCCGGACTATGCATCCCTGGCTGATTCCTTTCAGGGCAAGTCGTCAGAGTGAGGCGATGACAAAAAAATGTACAGTTGTATTGTGCATTAGGGTTAATGCTGTTATGCAAGTTACACCAAGTTATATTGCACATATCATTTTCAATATATTTATTAATAAATGTATGTTTTTTGCATTTTTATAGTAGGTAGATCATTTTGACTTGGTCATTTTAAAAGTAGCTCGCAAGCTGAAAAAGTGTGGTCACCCCTGCCCTAACCTAATGTTTGACCTTTGACCTCCTCAGAGACCCTAATGTTTCTGACCTTTGAACTCCTCAGAGACGCCAACCTGCAGCACCTGACCGTGCTGCAGCTGTCAGACGCTCCAACTCCGTCGAGCAACAGATCAACAGGTCAGACTCTTCTTCTCTCTCTCGCACCTCTCTCTCACCTGTCTCTCTCTCTCACCTGTGTCTCGCTCGCTCTCTCGCTCTCTCTCTCACACCTGTCTCTCTCTCGCTCTCTCACCTGTCTCTCTCTCTCTCTCTCTCTCTCACCTGTGTGTCTCTCTCTCGCTCTCTCTCTCTCTCTCACCTGTCTCTCTCTCTCTCTCACCTGTCTCTCTGTCTGTCTCTCTGTCTCTCTCTCTGACCTGTCTGTCTCCCAGTGCTGAGTCCTCAGACCGTGGTGGAGCTCTTCTATCAGACTGTGGGCAGGAAGCTGATCGTCTCCCAGATGTTCAGCCAGCAGCAGGACGGCATCTCTCTGCTGCTGTGGACTCACAGCATCTCCACCGTGGTCCAGCTGCTCGCTCAGCTGCTGTATCCTTTAACACAGACACACACACACACACACACACACACACACACACACACACTGTGTCTGACTTCCTGTCCTGCCATGGTTGAGTCTTAACCGAGGTGTCAGTTGGCCCAGTAACCATGGTTTCCAGTTCCCTGAGTGTCTGATGGCCAACTGCCAGTACACACAGCTGCAGGTGGGTTTCACCCTCATTACCTCTATCTTGTCTGATTGGAGGCGGGGCCTCCTCTGATTGGAGGAGAGCTCATGCACACTGTTCCCCCCCCCATGCAGGAGTACGTGCGTCTGATTGGTCCGTGGTGTCAGGTGAACACCGGCTCGTGTCGCTTCATGCTGGGTCAGTGTTACCTTGCCAACGGGGAGGGACAGAAGGTCAGTCACAACAACAACAAGGCACCTGAATGCATCGCCACTTTAATCTTTTTACACCCCTTTTCTTCTTCTGTGGTGGTTTCATCTGCAGGCTCTGCAGTGTTTCCAGGAAGCAGCAACCGAGGTGGAGAAGGAGGACTTCCTGTTGAGACTGACGGGCAGCGAGGACGAAGACGCCACCGCCACGCCCAGACTACAGTACTACAACAAGGTAATACAGGACTACAACAGGGTATTACAGTACTACAACGGGGTAGTACAGTACTGCATCTGGGTAGTACAGTACTACAGCATATATTACAGTACAACAGCAAGGTATTACATAACTGTTTCTCTGTGTGTGTGTGTGTGTGTGTGTGTGTGTGTGTGTGTGTGTGTGTGTGTGTAGGTGCTGCGTCTCCTGGAGGATGTGGGTCTCCCTGAACTTGTTGTACAGTTGTCGTCTCTGGCGATAACGGAGACGTCTGGAGACCCCGGCAGTCAGGTACCCCGGTATTTTACATTATGTTATACACTCACCTAGAGGATTATTAGGAACACCTGTTCAATTTCTCATTAATGCAATTATCTAATCAACCAATCACATGGTAGTTGCTTCAATGCATTTAGGGGTGTGGTCCTGGTCCAGACCATGTCCTGACCCGGTCCAGACCATCCCCTGACCTGGTCCAGACCATCTCCCGGACTCCAAACTGAATGAATGGGACAGAAAGGGGATTTAAGACATTTTGAGCGTGGCATGGTAGTTGGTGCCAGACGGGCCGGTTGGCTCAGTTACTGGGATTTACACCCACAACCATCTCTAGGCTTTACAGAGAATGGAGTGAAAAGGAAGGAGAAAGGGGGTCAAACACAGTATTAGTATGGTGGTCCTCATAATCCTATAGGGGGATGGATATATAACCCTAACCCAGCGGCCAGGTTACCACAGGGACACTATTAATAACATAATAATTATTATATATAATCATTGTATAATTACAATATACAGTAATTCATAATGTATAATTATTATATATAACGTGTTTGTTTTCAGGCGGCTCTGTGGACTCGGATCTTCAAACATCACCTGGACCTGGGACACAACGCTGAAGCTTACGAAGCGCTCACACAAAACCCTGAAGGCAGCATGTACGTACAAATACACACATATATACACAGAACCCTGAAGGCAGCATGTACGTACAAATAC
>NC_048414.1:114072-115723 GCF_013103735.1 Etheostoma cragini | reverse complement strand
CACACTCGCATACACACACACACACACATATATACACACACACACTCACTCACTCACACACACACACACACATACATGCGCACACACACATATACACACACATACACACTCACACACAGACGCACACAGTTGATGTTTTAATAATTCATTAATGATGTAAATTAAGTAATTAACAATCTTTAACTAGGTTTGTTAATACTAGGAAGTTAATGATAAACAGATATCTAGATGTATAATAATAATAAACAATATATATCTATCTGTCTTATCCTTTGTGTTGTTTCCCGCCGAACTGCAAATTTAGTTTTTCTGAGTCTAAATTTCAAAATAAAAGTCTTTTATCAACGTATCATCGTCTTTTTTGTCCCTCTTGTGTCTTTCCCTCAATTATTTTTTCACTTTTTCAACGTTTGTTGTTTTGAGCCTTTTGACATTTTCGTCAGTTCTTTTTACCAATAGTGTTTTCTCCAAATGTATATATATTAAAAATTATACTGTGTATATTACATTGTGTGTGTTATATTGTGTATAATATACTGTGTACTGTATATTATATTGTGTATATTATAAAGTGTGTATCATACTGCGTACTGTATATTATACTGTGTAAATTATGTAGTGTGTATTATGAGGTTAGGGTTAGCCAGGCATGAGATGTCCATTAATATACAGTCCATGAACCATAGACTGTGTATTATTGGACGTCCATACGTCCAATACACACGATAATAAACAGTCTATCGTCTGATCTGCCTTGTTGCTGCTGGCAGGAAAAATGCGCGTCCTGTCTCTTTAAATGTTCGAACAGGCAGCGCGCGGCCTTCTCATGACGTCACAGCCCATGCAGCAAGGAGAAGACGGAGAAGATGGCGGCGGTGTTGGAGCGCAGCTTCATAGAGATATGCGGTTTCGAGAGAGAAACTCTGCCCAGGTTTAGAGAAGTTACCTTAGACCTCGGTAAGAGATGCGCCCGGTGCAGCGCTTCTCCCTCCGCGTTCTTTACTTAATATTTATTGTATTTAACGTCTGTTATACGGTATGTGATTAGCACACAAGCTAACAACAGCTATCGCCGCTAGCACACTGTTTGGCCTTAGCGGTGTTTAGCTAATGAAACTAATGTAGCTGCTAATACATGTGTTTGTGTATCTCTTTATGTGTGACACACATTAAAGTGTGTTTTCTCTCACTTTGTGTGTGTGTGTGTGTGTGTGTGTGTGTGTGTGTGTGTGTCATTAAGTGTTTTCTCTGTGTGTGTGTCATTAAGTTTTCTCTGTGTGTGTGTCTCTCTCATTAAGGGTTTTTCTGTGTCTCAATAAGTGTGTTTTCTCTGTGTGTGTGTCTCTTTCATTAAGTGTGTTTTCTGTGTGTGTGTCTCATTAAGTGTGTTTTCTCTGTGTGTGTGTGTGTGTGTGTGTGTGTGTCGCGCTCTCTCTCTCTCTCATTAAGTGTGTTTTCTGTGTGCAGGTGTCAGTGCTCTCCCTGGAGGAGTGAAGTTTCCCGACAGCGCCGGTGCATTTCATTATGGAGAGAGTGGGAACCTCCAGTCAGTCACCAGCAACAGATTCATTCACTGGTGAGTCTCGTGTGTGTGTGTGTGTGTGTGTGTGTGTGTGTGTGAGAGAGAGAGAGACATCCTTCTTTAGTACAA
>NC_048414.1:105624-113972 GCF_013103735.1 Etheostoma cragini | reverse complement strand
TTCTCCTCCTTATGATGCGATAATACAGCCTACGTTCTCCTCCTCATGATGGGATAATACAGCCTACGTTCTCCTCCTTATGATCGCCAGACTTTACTGGACATCAGACAAAACAGACTGTTAAAGGTCAGCTGGGCGGAGGTTAAAGGTCAGCTGGGCGGAGGTTAAAGGTCAGCTGGGCAGAGGTTAAAGGTCAGCTGGGCAGAGGTTAAAGGTCAGCTGGGCAGAGGTTAAAGGTCAGCTGGGCGGAGGTTAAAGGTCAGCTGGGCGGAGGTTAAAGGTCAGGTTACCTTCGGCGAGCGGCGTCTCCTCCTCTGAGAACAGGTGCTCATCGTAGGACAGGTACAGGTGATCCACAGCAAAACAAGGAAGAAGGAATGACACAAAGCCCTGCAACACACACACACACAGAGAATACGTGTAATATGTGAATATTTTCAGAATGAGAGCCTAACCTTCAGCAGACAGGCCATGTGTGTGAGAATGTTCAGAATAAGAGCCTAACCTTCTTCAGGAGACAGGCCATGTGTGTGTTCGGGCTCACTGTGAGACCCAGCGGTTCTGACAGAGACTCCTGGTACTGCAGACAGCAGGCGTAGAACCGGGACCAGAACTCCACCTGCAGCTGTCGGTAATCCTCCTGAGAAAACTCAAACTCCGTCACACTGCTCTGCAGCTAAAAGAGGGGGAGGAAGGAGATAGAGATAGAAATATTACCATCATTACCATCTGCTCCGTCCGGATTAACAGACAGTGTTTAATATCACAGCTCGACAAATAGTAGGTTAACGAATAACTGCATTTTGGATAATTTCTCAATTTCAAACATGTTTTAAAGCAGAATAACGTTTTTTTATTGCAATGGGAAGAAAGAAAGGAGAGACAAGACAGAAACATGAAACCAAGGAGAGAGTTAAAGAAAGAAAGGAGAGGGTTAAAGAAAGAAAGAAAGGAGAGAGGAGACAGAAACATGAAACCAAGGAGAGGGTTAAAGAAAGAAAGGAGATGTCTGCTGCAGATTCCCAACAAGGTCTGAACCACTTCATCTCTCTGTAAACTGCTCTGACGGATCATGTTAGCATCTGTTGTTGTTGTTGTCGTCGTCGTCCCCCTTGAAAACAAGAAGGTACGTCTCAAGGGGTAATCCTAATAAAAGAATTACAACTTATTGTACCGCGGTATATGGTATTACCGCGACTAAGATGCTGATGAGAGGCATCAAACTGTTGGTTTGGGTATGGAGCTGGAAAGTTTATTACAAGAGAAAACAGATCTGAGAGAGAACAGATCTGAGAGAAAACAACAGATCTGAGAGAAAACAACAGATCTGAGAGAAAACAACAGATCTGAGAGAAAACAACAGAGAAAACAACAGATCTGAGAGAAAACAACAGATCTGAGAGAAAACAAATTGAGAGAAAACAACAGATCTGAGAGAAAACAGAAAACAACAGATCTGAGAGAAAACAACAAATCTGAGAGAAAACAACAGATCTGAGAGAAAACAACAAATCTGAGAGAAAACAACAGATCTGAGAGAAAACAACAGATCTGAGAGAAAACAACAGATCTGAGAGAAAACAACAGCTCTGAGAGAAAACAACAGCTCTGAGAGAAAACGTTATCACGTTGACAGCACAAAACATTTGAGAAAAAATATTGAGAAAGTTTTCATACCAAAGCAAAAAAAAAAAAACTTTATTTTCTTTTTTTGCTATCAGTTTGAAAAAATTCTCAAAACATTTTTCTTCTCGCTCGCAAAACCCAAATCTATGCTCTCGATTCAATTCTTTGCGCTCGTTTCAGGATTGTTCTTGATGTGAAAATAGTGTCATGGACGGGGTCACGTTTCTCTTGGCCAGTTGGGCGGGGCCACGTTCCTATTGGCCAGTTGGGCACGGCCATATTCCTATTGGCCAGTTGGGCGGGACCATGTTCCTGATGGCCAGTTGGGCGGGGCCACATTCCTATTGGCCAGGGCCATTTTCCTATTGGCCAGTTGGGCGGGACCACATTCCTATTGGCCAGGGCCATTTTCCTTTTGGCCAGTTGGGGTGGGGCCACGTTCCTATTGGCCAGGGCCATTTTCCTATTGGCCAGTTGGGCGGGACCACATTCCTATTGGCCGGGGCCATTTTCCTTTTGGCCAGTTGGGGTGGGGCCACGTTCCTATTGGCCAGGACCATTTCCTATTGGCCAGCTGGGCTGGGCCACATTCCTATTGGGCAGGGCCATTTCCTATTGGCCAGCTGGGCTGGGCCACATTCCTATTGGGCAGGGCCATTTTCCTATTTTCCAGTTGGGCGGGACCATGTTCCTATTGGCCAGGGCCATGTTCCTATTTGCCAGCTGGGCTGGGCGACGTTCCTATTGGCCAGCTGGGCTGGGCCACATTCCTATTGGCCAGGGCCATTTTCCTATTTGCCAGTTGGGCGGGACCATGTTCCTATTTGCCAGGGCCATGTTCCTATTTGCCAGCTGGGCTGGGCAACGTTCCTATTGGCCAGTTGGGCGGGACCATGTTCCTATTTGCCAGGGCCATGTTCCTATTGGCCAGTTGAGCGGGACCATGTTCCTATTGGCCAGGGCCATGTTCCTTTTGGCCAAGGCTATGTTCCTATTGGCCAGTTGGGTGAGCACCGTCTTGCCTTGGGAGACCATACGAATCATTACACCATGGTCACCGCCATAGAATGATAACTAGCAGCCCGCCGCCCTGACCCAACGCCACATGGACGTGCTTGTAACCCATGAAAACGACGGCAATAACCGAGATAAGACGTGAGTGACGTTACCTCGGTCTCCACGGCAACCGTCACCTCCTTCTTCAGAGTGTCCCAGGACAGATCAGAGATCCTCTCCGAGCCTCGACGGAAGATCTGGAACAAACGGCACACACTTCAGGTACAACTCACCTGTAGAGCTTTACCTACAGCGTTAGTCTCTCACCTGTAGAGCTTCGACTACAGCGTTAGTCTCTCACCTGTAGAGCTTTGACTACAGCGTTAGTCTCTCACCTGTAGAGCTTTGACTACAGCGTTAGTCTCTCACCTGTAGAGCTTCAACTACAGCGTTAGTCTCACTTGCAGAGCTTTGACTACAGCGTTAGTCTCTCACCTGTAGAGCTTCGACTACAGCGTTAGTCTCTCACCTGTAGAGCTTCGACTACAGCGTTAGTCTCTCACTTGCAGAGCTTTGACTACAGCGTTAGTCTCTCACCTGTAGAGCTTTGACTAGAGCGTTAGTCTCTCACCTGTAGAGCTTTGACTACAGCGTTAGTCTCTCACCTGTAGAGCTTTGACGATGGCTGAAGCTGTGAAGCGAAGCGGAGAGAATAGAACGTCCAGGTAGGTTTCCTGTTAGCATACAAACAGAACTTTAGTTGAACAGCTTTATTTAGACAGTTTTTCTGTCAGTTGTTAATCCAAACAGCACCCGTGGGCCTCTGAGAGAGAGAGAGTGTGTGTGTGTGTGTGTGTGTGTGTGTGTGCCTGGCACCTGTATTTATGTTTGTACACGGGTTCATGTGTATATTTTGGAATAGTTTGTATTGTATTGTCTTCTATTCATTTCTTGTATATTCTGTGTATTTCTTGTATACTCTGTATATTCTGTGTGTATATTTCTTGTCTCTTATTGCCGGGAGTCTGGGGTTCAGAGGACCAGGGCCTTACTCTGGGGTCCTGGTCTGCTCCGATGTGAACTTCTTCTTCAGGCGGAGGCTGAACAAACACCTGATTCCACTGACCCGCCGAGTTACTGAAACACAGAATCAGGATGAGACTCTTTAACACAAATAAGATCATCAGAGAGCGAGAGACTTCATTCAGTCAGAGAGGACGCTGTCCAAACTACATGTCCTCTTGGACAATGTCCCCCGTCCCCCCCCACTCCATGACTTGCTTCTCATACCCAAAATGCACCACATTGCACCGTCATTCCTGCCTGTGGCCATCAATCTTTACAACTCCTCCCTCTGAGTGTCTGACACACACACACACACACACACACACACACACACACACACACACACACCAATATTACCTGTTTATTACCGTTTCGTGCAATAACACTGGCTTAAAACTGGCTCTGCTGCTACTATTTATTCAAAGAGGGTGAAAAGACGGACCAACAAGTCAAAGCTGGATTTACAGGCCTGCTTTGACTGTACTGATTGGAGTGTTTTTGAGGCTGTCGCCACTGATCTGAATCAACTAACTGACACTGTGACATCTTACATCAGTTTTGTGAGGACATGTGTGTGCCGACAAAAACCTTCTGCACATACAACCAAAAACCCTGGTTCACAGCAAGACTCAGGCAGCTCCGTCAGTCAAAAGAGGAGGCCTTCAGAAGTAGGGACAGAGTCCTGTATAACCAGGCCAGGAATACACTGACCAAAGAGGTCAAAGCAGCTCAGAGGAGCTATGCTAAAAAGCTGGAAAACAGCTTTTCAAACAACGATCTTTGGTCAGTGTGGAGAGGCCTGCAGACTCTCACTAACTACAGGAGACCATCCCCCAACACTGCTGGTTCTCAACGACTGGCTGAACAGCTTCTACTGTAGGTTTGAAAAGACCACAGTCACACCCCTCCCCCACACCAACTCACTTCAGTCAGTCACCTCCCCCAATAACACGCTCAAGAGTGGAGATGATCGTGGACCTCCGGAAGAGACTCTCCCCCCCATCACCATACTCAACAGCGTTGTGTCTGCTGTGGAATCCTTCAGGTTTCTGGAATCCACTATATCCCAGGACCTGAATTGGGAGCCCAACTCTGACACCATCATCAAAAAGGCCCAGCAGAGGATGTACTTCCTGCGCCAGCTCAGGAAGCTCAACCTGCCTAAGGAGCTGCTGATCCACTTCTACACAGCCATCGTCCAGTCTGTCCTCCGCACGTCCATCACTGTCTCAGACCATCGTCCAGTCTGTCCTCTGCATGTCCATCACTGTCTCAGACCATCGTCCATTCTGTCCTCTGCACGTCCATCACTGTCTGATTTAGATCTGCCACCAAAAAGGACCGAAGCAGACTACATCGGACAGTGAGGACAGCAGAAGAGATCGGTGCCAACCTGCCCTCCGTCCACGACATCCAGAGTCAGGAAACGGACAGGAACCATCACTGCAGACCCATCTCACCCCGGACACAACCTGTTGCAGCTTCTCCCCTCTGGTAGGCGCTACAGAGCACTATACGCCAAAACCAACAGCTTCAGGAACAGTTTTTACCCACAAGCCCCCTCTCTGATGAACAGCTGACTTCTTACTGTTAGTGTCAGGTTCAGTTCTGGTCAATAACCCAGTACCACGGTCTCTACAGCACCTGTTCACTGGTTCCACTTATTAAGTATTATTTATCATTCCCATTCTCACATCTCACTTTTTATTTACTATTTATTCATCATTCACATACCTCACTTATTATTTATTATTTACTATTTACTCATCATTCCCATTTTCACATCTCTTATTGTTATTCATTCATTGTTCTCATTTTCTATTTCAGAACTGTCCATAATGTTCATACTGTTCATAATGTAATATAATATCATAATACTATTTATCCCAGAATTCTTTGCACTACGCTCCATATTTAAATAATTTTATTGATGTCTTCATTTCGCTCATGCCTCTATATTGTTCTGTTTAGAGTATGTATATGTTGTGTGCATATATTAGTGTGTATAAGTTTTGTTTTGGTTGTTTTGTGTGTAAGCATAGTGTGTGAGCAACAATGCTCCAAAGAAAAATTCCTCGTATGTGTCCTCATACCTGGCGAATAAAGCTGATTCTGATTTTTACTGTTCACCATTACAACTCCTTAATTATGTAAATACTGTATTATAAAATTCCTTTATGTAAATACCATACATGTCCCCACTCCTTACATATTCTTTATACATTTCAACTCAGATATTTCTATACTTCGTGCAACTGTAACACAGAATTTCCCTTCAAGGATCAGAAGTATTAGAAGTATCAGAAGAAGTATTTCTGATTCTGACCAATCAGCTGAGACGTGTCTCACAGCTCCGTATTCTGGGACTACACTGCCACATGTACAGATATCTTCAGCTAGGAGCAGGAAAACAGACAAAATGGTCCAAGAAGCGCCAACTCATCAACAACTGCAACAAAATCAAATGTTTCATTTTTAAAACCGTGTCAATGACGTTGCAGGACGAAATGCTTGAACTTGTATTTAAGAGAAAAAAGGAAGTGGATGAACTCGCTGTAGAGATGACAGATAAACTCAGACTCACTGCTCAAAGTTGATGTACTTGACCACAGAGGCGTTGGATTCATCCACCCAGACGCCCCAGATGTCCGTCGGGGTCAGAGAGAAGTCCACCAGCGTCTCCTGTTGACAAACAGGTTCTCTTTTAAAACAACCAAGCAGCTGGTTCCGGCTCCACCGATGTTTCAAATAAATTATATTTATAGGGAAAAAATCTTTGGATTATTTGCAGGAAAAAAAAGTTATATATTTTTAGGGAAAACTAACTGATTCAGTAAATCCTTGGTGATAATCCGATCATATTACAGTTGATATTTAATGTGTTATGCTAGATGAGACAGGAAGTGACATCCCTACCTGTGTGGTGAAGAGGGAGGAGATGTGCTCTAAACTGTAGCGCTGGTTGCCTGCGGCGACCAGCTGAAGGACGATGAACTGTCCTCTCCGAGGGACGGCGAGGTAGACGCAGAGACACAGACCCGTGTTGGGGGTGAACGCCAGTCGCAAGCGATGACAATTACCGGGGTTACGCTTCACGCCTTTACAGGCCGGCATGTAGTCCAGCATGTCTGCCTCCAGCACACACGCCTGGTCCTGAACACACACACACACACACACACACACACACACACACACACACACACACACACACACACACACACACACACACACACACACACACACACACACACACACACACACACACACACACACACACACACACACACACACACACACACACACACACACACACACACACACACACACACACACACACACACACACACACACACACGATGACAACAACTGCTGGAAAAAACTGCAAATTCTCAAAAGTAGCAACAAAAACCTTGAAAGAGAGACAAAAAAACATCAAAACAACCGAAGACAGAGCAAAACGTCCTCTCTGCCTTTAATAAGTTACAAAGTCTTATGTTCAACGTCGACAAAACTCAAAATAAGGTGCAAAAAGACTCCCAAAATACATGCAGAAACTGCCCAAAAAGCTGGAAAAGCATTTAAGAAATGTCAAGAGGCCACACCCCTCAGCAGCCAATCACATCAACGGACTCAAACCGCCACAAAAAAGCTAATAGAAACAAATAAACTGGTGGTAAAATAAGAGATGTCCCGCCTCCAATACTGCCTAAAACGCGGGTATCAGTAATAGGAAGTACTGAGTTTATGGACCGATCCCATAGCACGTCATAAAGCAAAGTAAATCTACTTTCAAGTAGTTTATTTAGCTCTTTAAAGTTATAACTGACTGTCAAACTGGAAAATAAAGCTCTGTTCTTCATTATTTGTGTTGAACCTAAACACGGGGAAAATCGAATATCGCGAGATTTTAGATTTTTTTTTTTACTATCTGGCTTCGGTTTAACGAGACTTCTTAAGGTCTAAACTTGGATTTGGAGCTTTTAGCCTATTTTAGCCCTGTGGTGTGTGTGCCAGGTGTACGGGTGATGGGGCGGTGTGTGCCCGGGCCGGCGTACAGGTGATGGGGCGGTGTGTGCCCGGGCTGGCGTACAGGTGACGGGGCGGTGTGTGCACGTGTGATGGGGCGGCGTGTGTCCGCCGGTGTACGGGTGATTGGGGGGGGGGGGGGGGGGGGGGGGGGGGTGTGCCGGGCGGTGTACGGGTAATCGGGGGTTCTCACCGTGAAAGACCACATGCGAAGCTTGTGGTCCTGGCACAGGGCGAAGATGAAGCAGTCGTCCTGTAGCTCCCTGACGACCAGACTCAGAGCCCGGTCACAAGGACTCTGGTCTCCACGGATCGCTGTCGGCATCCAGCCGGAGAATCGCTGCATCATGGAGCTCCTCTTCAGCTCCAGCACCGACACGCCGCCTTGAGAGAGACAGAGAAAATATTTTTGCGGTGTGTAAGAGCTCTGACGTGTCTCCCTGCGGCAGCACGTTTAAAACCGAAACCTTGAAGACTGCATGTGTTCAAAGAAATTATGGCAGAGATTCGGACTTCAGCCAGTGCGTACCTTGCGTGCCGTAGCAGAGATTCAGACGTTAGCCGGTGCGTACCTTGCGTGCCGTAGCAGAGATTCAGACTTTAGCCGGTGCGTACCTTGCGTGCCGTAGCAGAGA
>NC_048414.1:104494-105524 GCF_013103735.1 Etheostoma cragini | reverse complement strand
TGTGCGTACCTTGCCTGCCGTGACAGAGATTCAGACTTTAGCCGGTGTGTACCTGGCGTGCCGTAGCAGAAATTTAGAGTTTAGCCGGTGCGTACCTTGCGTGCCGTAGCAAAGATTCAGACTTTAGCCGGTGCGTACCTTGCGTGCCGTAGCAGAGATTCAGACATTAGCCGGTGCGTACCTTGCGTGCCGTGACAGAGATTCAGACTTTAGCCGGTGCGGACCTTGCGTGCCGTGACAGAGATTCAGACTTTAGCCGGTGCGTACCTGGCGTGCCGAGCGGCGGCAGAGTGACCACCACGATGCCCCCGGCCGGTGCAGCCAGGGCATAGTGGGCCTCCCCAGACTGACTGAGCCAGGCGGTGCCGGTGCTGGGGCTCAGAGCGCCGGGGATGATGGCGCTGTGGGCGACGTCCTGCAGACTCATCTTCACCACGTCGGTAAAGATGGACTGCATGTGCAGCTCTGTCACCAGATCCTGGAACAGGAAAGACAGATTATTATTATCTATACGTTATTTATACCACAAGGAAAATACAATGTTTTTACTGTTATTCTCTCTCACACACACACACACACATGCAGAGACGTCAGAGTGGGGGGGGGCTACCAGTCCACCACTATACTTTGGTCCGTATGGGGAATTGAACCAGCGACCCTCTGATTCCCAACCGAACTCCCTACTGGCAACCGAACTCCCCCCCCCCCCACTTAGATGTTGATCTCCGACCCAGATGGAGTTTGCAGTGCCCTGTACTCACGCTGCGGTACATGCGGGAGGGGTGGGGCAGCAGCAGCCTGTGGACGCTCTGATTGGTCGATATGAGGATGACCACGTTGTTAAGAGTCTCCTGGACGTGGATCCCCCCAGGAAGGACGCTGCAGTGAGTCAGTCGCAGTCGCACAGCATTGTTTAGCAGGTTGGTGTCTAGGGACTGCTCCACCAGCTGCACAGAGTCCCCCGATGTAGACCTGCAGACAGACAGGGAGGGAGGGAGGCAGACAGGGAGGGAGGCAGACAGGGAGGGAG
>NC_048414.1:102707-104394 GCF_013103735.1 Etheostoma cragini | reverse complement strand
ACTGTTTCTCTCTCTCCCCAGTCACTCTCTCCACTCTGCTCTCCACCCTGACTGTTTCTCTCTCTCCCCAGTCACTCTGTACACTCTCTTAACTCTTAGCACTCTATAAAACGCAGCGGATAGATAGATAGATAGATAGATAGATAGATAGATAGATAATAGGAGGATCCACCTGCAGGAAGAGATAGAAGGAGAGAGGAGAGGGGCAAGAGAGCACAAGACTCCGGGAAAGGGAAGAAGTTGAGTTAGTAACATGCATTAATGGGAAGAGAGTGCTACAGATGGAAAGAAGGAGGAAGAGAGAGGTGCTCAGTGCATCATGGGAAGTCCCCCAGCAGTCCAGGCCTATGGCGGAATAACTGAGGACTGGTTCAGGACTCTCCTGAGCCAGCCCTAACTATAAGCTCTATCAAAGAGGAAAGTCTTAGACGATTCAACGTAGTCTCTCACTGTGTCCAGGTGGTCTTCTACGAGGACAGGAACTTCCAGGGCCGTTCTTACGAGTGCAGCAGTGACTGCGCCGACATGTCCTCCTACCTGAGCAGGTGTCACTCCTGCAGGGTGGAGAGAGGCTGCTTCATGGTCTACGACCGCACCAACTTTATGGGCAACCAGTACTTCCTGAGGAGGGGCGAGTACTCCGACTACCAGAGCCTGATGGGAATGAGCGACTGCATCAGGTCCTGCCGCATGATCCCCATGGTAACCACACACACTGTCACCACACACAGCACTCGCATGATCCCCATGGTAACCACACACACTGTCACCACACACACAGCACTTGCATGATCCCCATGGTAACCACACACACTGTCACCACACACACAGCGCTCGCATGAGCTCCATGGTAACCCTAACCCTATATCTAGGTTTCTAGAGGGTCCTCTAGTGGTCGTAGTAGTCCTGACCCTAACCCTATATCTAGGTTTCTAGAGGGTCCTCTAGTGGTCGTAGTAGTCCTGACCCTAACCCTATATCTAGGTTTCTAGAGGCGCCCTCTAGTGGTCGTAGTAGTCCTGACTCTAACCCTGTATCTAGGTTTCTAGAGGCGCCCTCTAGTGGTCGTAGTAGTCCTGACTCTAACCCTGTATCTAGGTTTCTAGAGGACACTCTATTGGTCGTAGTAGTCCTTTCCCTAACCCTATATCTAGGTTTCTAGAGGGCCCTCTACTGGTCGTAGTAGTCCTGACCCTTACCCTAACTCCAGGTTGAAACGTTACGCTGATGACTGATGATTGTTTGTGGATCTTCCAGCACCGCGGCTCCTACAGGATGAGGATCTACGAGAGGGATAACTTCGGAGGCCAGATGCACGAGCTGATGGATGACTGCGACAGCGTCATGGACCGTTACCACATGTCCAACTGCATGTCCTGCCACGTGATGGACGGCCACTGGCTGATGTACGAGCAGCCCCAGTACAGAGGCAGGATGATGTACATGAGGCCCGGAGAGTACAGGAACTTCAGCAACATGGGCATGAGCGGCATGAGGTGGATGAGCATGAAGCGCATCAGGGACGACTACTACTGAACTCTGACACCGTATCAATAAAGCTTTCTTTGAACTAACACAGTTCACTGTCTTCTCTGTTAATGTAAAGATGATTTTACAACAACTGATCTTTAAAGTCAGTATTTGGTCGTAATGCACGGTCTGGGTGGAGAGAGAAACACACCAACGC
>NC_048414.1:98536-102607 GCF_013103735.1 Etheostoma cragini | reverse complement strand
TTTTACAACAACTGATCTTTAAAGTCAGTATTTGGTCGTAATGCACGGTCTGGGTGGAGAGAGAAACACACCAACGCATGCTTATGAAAACTATGTGTATGATATTAACAACTACTGACCCGTTAACCCTCTGAGCCCTGAGGCCATTTTTACAGTTTATTGTCCGTCTGGATTTATTTTATAGTAACTTGTAAAACATCAACCCTGTTGTCTTTAGTCAAGATATGAACATCATTTTTTTTTAGGACAAACTGGGTTATTAGAATATTTGGGTTGGAGCGAGGTCACTTGAATGTTAAAAATGGTTGTAGGGCCTTAAAGACAAATAAATGAATAAAATGGAACATGAATCTTCCAAATATGTATTGATATTATAGACAGAGCATTAAAACCTCTAAAACACTTCTCATATGTCTTGGGAGTCACACTGTGAAGAAATAATCATTATAACTTATACAGTTGACAAAATACATACACTTTTTCAAAGAAAGTCCAGACGCTTTTGCACTCATGACATTTATTTATGCCAATAATCAACATAATAACGTCATATTTATTGATATTACACCCACAGCAATGCTACACAAGGATTTGTGTCTAAAAGAGTTCTCTTATATGCAAAAATAAACATACTAAACATTATAACTCATATAAAGCACATATTATTTACATTTCTATAAAAAAGGCCCAAATATATAATACATAATATAAATATAAATATAAATACATGCAAATCTCAAACCAGTGGAGCCATTTTCCTCTGTAGATATCTATCTTGTGCACTATAGCATCTTTTAAGTTTAAGTTTAACTGATAAAAGGTTGACGGTTAAGTTTAGCCGATAAAAGGTCGAAGGTTAAGTTTAAGTTTAACCGATAAAAGGTCGAAGGTTAAGTTTAAGCTTAACCGATAAAAGGTCAACGGTTTAGTCTAGAAGATACAAGGTTGACGGTTAAGTTTAGACGATAAAATAAGTCTAGCGGTCTTTTAAGTTAAATTTAGCAATAATAGAACAGATAAACACCAAGGTACGGACAAAAAGTAAGACATGCAATGAATTAATTTCCTCAGGAAATATATATATATACAGTATATACAGTGAGGAAAATAAGTATTTGAAATTGTCATCATAGGTGCATGTCCACAGTGACAGGACATGCACCTACGATGACAATTTCAGACCATCCATGATTTCTAAGTTGGAGAACTTGCAAAATAGCAGGGTGTTCAAATACGTATTTTCCTCACTGTATACTCTAAATGTCTTCAGGTAGGGAGTGAGTCCTTACCCCAAGTGAAGGAGGTTAAGTACCTTGGGGTCTTGTTCGCGATTGAGGGGACCATGGCCCGTGAGATTGGTCTGAGAATCGGAGCAGTAGGGGGGGGCATTACATTCAATTTATTGCACCGTTGTGATGAAAAGGGAGCTGAGCCAGAAGGCAAAGCTCTCAATCTACCGGTCAGTTCTGGTTCCTACCCTCACTGATGGTCCTGAAGGCTAGGTTATGACCCAAAGAACCAGATCCAGGGTACAAGCGGCCAAAATGGGTTTCCTCAGGAAGGGAGGGGGGGCTGGGTCTCCCTTAGAGATAGGGTGAGAAGCTCAGTCATTAGTGGGGGGGTCGGAGTAGAGCCGCTGCTCCTTTGTGTCGAAAGGAGCCAGTTGAGGTGGTTTGGGCATCTGATAAGGATGCCTCCTGGGGGGCCCCCCTAGGGAAGCCTTGGGGAAGACCAAGGACTAGGTGGAGGGACGTCCAGCTGGGAGGAGGCCCCGGGGAAGACCCAAGACTAGGTGGAGAGATTATGTCTCTAACCTGGCCTGGGAACGCCTCGGAACCCCCAGTTGGAGGTGGATGATGTGGCTCGGGAAAGGGAAGTTTGGGGTCCCCTGTTGGAGCTGCTGCCCCCGAGACCAGACCCCGGATAAAGGGACAAAGATGGATGGATGTACATATATATATATATGTGGCACAGTGCCAGGATTCCAGTTTTGGATGGGCCAGACCAATTTTGGGTGGGCCTTAAATTAAAACATGTTATCAAATCACTGTTTAACCTAATACAAATGACTAATATACTGTTATATCATCTGTGCTAACATAATAGAGATTTTACCCGCTTTTCAACAGGCCCACCCACAAATTTTCATTAAAAAAAATAAATAATAATTTATTAAAAAATAGGCTTAAAAAAAGGCTAAATCTTAAATAGTTTTTAACTTACAGTTTTTCTCAATTGTTTACACACAAATACTGGTACTTGAGACACAATGACCACAACATGTAACTCAGTCACCAACCCCCTGAAGCAACTCTGCTAAACTACAAGCACAATTCCTGCGCTACACTCAGACTGCAGTTCCAAAACACATCTTTTCCAAAACACTACACACAATTCTCTGCCTTTGGCACAATTTTCATGAAGAGAATCTCTTGTCTTCACAAGGAACACATTCCCTTTGAAATATACACACTGACTCATCACAAGGGCAAACACCCGTCACACAGCTTTACAGTTAGCAATCAGAGCTTTAGCATAAAACGGCAAAAGGTGAGCTCTTCTGTTTTGGAGGAAAGGATGCCAACATTGGAAACAGAGTCAGAGCCAGAGGAGTGAGAGTAGTAGGAGGAGGTGGACGAGGAAGAGGAAGAGGAAGAGGAAGGAGAAAGAGTACAGCAGGTACACTGTAGCATCCATCATCCCAAAATGAGAATAGGTAAGAAATCTACTCTCACTAGAATATTGCAGTACTGCACAGTATTCCTACTTTGTATTCCTTCACAGTATTTACAGTATTTTACTATTTGTTTGGCAGAACAACACAAGGTGGTTGGGAACGTCTTCTGTCTCTTTGACAGGAAACTGAACTCATGAATATGGTCTTAGAAAATAATGCCATACACAACACGGTAAATACAAAGAAAAACAATGACATATTTCTAAATATTGATAAGGTAACCTCATCAACACTGGACCAGGTCCAGAGCTCATCTCAGGATGGAGCCGGTCTACAGGGTGCCATTTACAGTTTTTCTCGATTGTTTACACACATTTTCTGAAAGAATGCCTCATATTCTCAGAACACTACACACAAATCAAAAAACACACACACAATGGGCAAAACCCCTCATTTCTCCTGCAAAATTAAACTTTACATTCAAAACAATGTTATTTCTTCTCAAAATGGTATTTTGTTTTCAAATGACACACACAAACCATCATATGAAAAGACATTCATAAGAAGCAGTTGAACACTGATGTGCTCAATGTAAAACACTACGATGAATGGAAACCACTTCTTCTCCATTCACTAGAATGACTCAGGCCTTTTTTGTTCAGTGTTACACTACAGACAGTACATTCATAAGTGTGTTGTAAAGTATTTGAGAATATTGTTTTTATACTCAGAAAACACAAATACACAGTAACAAATATATTTTATTTGTCCCACTAAAAAAATGTACACAGTGTAGATCCCATTCCCAACCAACACAAAGTTGCACATACACTACATACAAAACACCAGAAGAATTTACTGTACACAGTTACAGTAAAAAAAACTAAAAAAAAACTACTATGATGCATCCTCCCTTCTGTTGTGGTCTGGCCACGGCACCTCATCCACATCACATGTGTTCCCGGGCCAAGCAGCGGGGGAAATATCGCCATGGCGATTCCAGCCATGAAGAGCATCAGCTGCTATATGTCCACATGCGTCCTCTATAGCTCGGAGAAGAGGTATACGCATTTGTGTATTTCGGTCAAACACTTTCTATCTCCAGGCAGAAATAAATCCTCAATAGGATTGAGGAACGGAGAGTATGGAGGGAGATAAACAACTAAAAGCCTGGGGGGGGGGGCAGTGAACCAGTTACAAACCAGAGCAGCCCTGTGGAAACGTCCGTTGTCCCAAATATATTTAGTTTGTTAGTAATATTGCAATTCTTTGACTCTTTCTGAATTGCGTTCAAATGGCCCCCTGTAGACCTGCTTCATCCTGAGATGAGCTCTGGACCTGGTCCAGTGTTGATGAGCTTACCTTATCAATATTTAGAAATATGTCATTGTTTT
>NC_048414.1:96149-98436 GCF_013103735.1 Etheostoma cragini | reverse complement strand
ACACTAGGGGACACTAAACACTAGGGGACACTAATCACTAGGGGTGGGGAACACTAGGGGACACTAAACACTAGGGGAGACTAATCACTAGGGGTGGGGAACACTAGGGGACACTAAACACTAGGGGACATTTCACATGTGATCGTTTTGGTACTAGAATAATAAACTCAAAAATGAGATGAACAAACAAAATAAATTGTGGACAATATTTTTCTTTTGGGACATGATTTGATGTTGAAAAAGGTAATAAATTACAATACATCACAGAATATTTTTTGGATTTGAGGTTTGAAGTCTGAGCCATTTCGTCCGATCTTTGGTTCTCCTGGTCTCCTGTAGAAACATTATCTCAACGCTGTGATGCACAATCACGTTATGAACATTGTTTTTCTTCAGGAGAACGTGGGCTAAAAGACCGAATTCTGCATTCCATTTACTTCTAAGTCGGACGTGGGAACGACTTCACCCCACTATATCACAGCCAGGTTAGCTACAGCCAGGTTAGCCACAGCTAGGTAAGCTACAGCCAGGTTAGCTACAGCTAGGTTAGCCACAGCTAGATAAGCTACAGCCAGGTTAGCTACAGCTAGGTTAGCCACAGCTAGGTAAGCTACAGCCAGGTTAGCTACAGCCAGGTTAGCCACAGCTAGGTAAGCTACAGCCAGGTTAGCTACAGCTAGGTTAGCCACAGCTAGGTAAGCTACAGCCAGGTTAGCTACAGCTAGGTTAGCTACAGCTAGGTAAGCTACAGCCAGGTTAGCTACAGCTAGGTTAGCTACAGCTAGGTAAGCTACAGCCAGTTTAGCTACAGCTAGGTTAGCCACAGCTAGGTAAGCAACAGCCAGGTTAGCTACAGCTAGGTTAGTTACAGCTAGGTAAGCTACAGCCAGGTTAGCTACAGACAGGTTAGCTACAGCTAGGTTAGCTACAGCTAGGTAAGCTACAACCAGGTTAGCTACAGCTAGGTTAGCTACAGCTAGGTAAGCTACAGCCAGGTTAGCTACAGCTAGGTTAGCCACAGCTAGGTAAGCAACAGCCAGGTTAGCTACAGCTAGGTTAGTTACAGCTAGGTAAGCTACAGCCAGGTTAGCTACAGACAGGTTAGCTACAGCTAGGTTAGCTACAGCTAGGTAAGCTACAACCAGGTTAGCTACAGCTAGGTTAGCTACAGCCAGGTTATCCACTCTGAGGGATAACAACACATCAAGATGCAAACAGCATGTGGTTAGAAGTTAGACAGAATTATGTAAATACAGTGATTTCATGACAGAAATACGACAGAAGTGCTAATAAACTGTATATTACTTGTAACTCAGAAATCCCGACTTCAAAGTTAAAACTGGAGTTCAAATGTTAATCAGCGTGGCTGAATGATCACGGGAACCCGTTTCATGGTCTGTCCATTTTATCTCTATGGAGTTAATAATGATAATAATAATAATAATAATAATAATAATAATAATAATAATAATAATAATAATAATAATAATGGAGTTAACTGTGTTGATGTAGCCTGACCTTCAGGGTTTCTGAGTTCAAGGTTAAGTTTTTGTTGTTAAATAAAGGAAAGAAAATAAAGATGCGAGCGCTCTGTGTGGTTACCATGGTGATCATGCGAGCACTGTGTGTGTGGTGACAGTGTGTGTGGTTACCATGGTGATCATGCGAGCACTGTGTGTGTGGTGACAGTGTGTGCTGTCATCATGGGGATCATGCGAGTGCTGTGTGTGGTGACAGTGTGTGTGGTTACCATGGGGATCATGCGAGTGCTGTGTGTGGTGACAGTGTGTGTGGTTACCATGGGGATCATGCGGCAGGACCTGATGCAGTCGCTCATTCCCATCATGCTCTGGTAGTCGGAGTACTCGCCCCTCCTCAGGAAGTACTGGTTGCCCATAAAGTTGGTGCGGTCGTAGACCATGAAGCAGCCTCTCTCCACCCTGCAGGAGTGACACCTGCTCAGGTAGGAGGACATGTCGGCGCAGTCACTGCTGCACTCGTAAGAACGGCCCTGGAAGTTCCTGTCCTCGTAGAAGACCACCTGGACACAGTGAGAGACTACGTCAGAAGAAGTCACTGAGTCATTGTTAAACCATTAGTCAGTGTCCACTAAAAGTTCTGTTGTTGCTGCTGACTCCATGACCTCCCCTACCAGACTCCATGTAAATAATCCCTGCTTTTATCATCGTAAAACACACTTCATTCAAAGTAAACTAAATAAAACTACCAAAAGCCGTCTTGGTTCATCTTTCCACTGTTCCACCAATCACCACTCTGGTCTGGTTGG
>NC_048414.1:94563-96049 GCF_013103735.1 Etheostoma cragini | reverse complement strand
CCGTGCCGCCTCACCACCAAGGGCCGTGCCGCCTCCCCACCACCAAGGGCCGTGCCGCCTCCCCACCACCAAGGGCCGTGCCGCCTCCCCGCCACCAAGGGCCGTCCCGCCTCCGCCGCCCCGGTGTCCTACGGGGCCAAGAGGACCGGACCGGGCTGCTGAGCGCTGCAAACGGCGGGAGCGGGTCAACGCCAGCAGGAGAGCCAAACCCGACATCACCCTCCACGACAACGAGGACAAGCTCATCGGCACGTCCAGCTGCGGAACATGGACGCCTAACCCCAACCCTTACACATGACAGGAGGAAGCAGCCGGGCATTCTGGGGGACTTTATTAAAAATAAAAAAGAACGAAAGGGAATACAAAAGGCAAAAAAGCAGTCACACAGTTTAACATTCATTTAAAAGACATACATCTGATTTCTTTAATCTTAATTTCTCATCTAAAGAACCAGCCAATGAAATCCATCCTCTTCTAACCAATCAGCATCTTCCCATGTTCCTTTATCTCTGAGTAAATGATTAAAACGTGATTATATGTAATAATTAAATCTTTGGTTCCTTTCAAACACCACGATCATACATTGGGATTGGCTGCCGGGAACAGCTGACCATTGACCCCATGGCAGCCAGCTGACCTTTGACCCAGGGGCAGCCAGCTGACCTTTGACCCTAGAAGAGACAGGTGCTATAGAGCGCCCCCTGGCTGCTGATGTCCTGCAGCAGCGTCCTGACGGAGGCCTCCAGCTGCACCAGCTGCTCCGCCTTCAGGTCCAGAGCCCGCTGGTTGTCTTCGTACGACTTCTCCAGCTCTGAAACGCACGAGACCAAGCACAATGTAACACAACATCACACAATGTAACACACAATGTAACACACAATGTAACACACAATGTAACATACAATAAAACACAAAATGTAACACAATGTAACACACAATATAACACGCAATGCAACACAATATAAAACACACAATGTAACACAATGTAACACACTATATAACTGGGGTGAGAAGGGATGGTTACTGTAGATTTGAAATATTAATATTAACGTGTTAGCATCCATGTTTTTAGCATTAGACCGGCTTCTTGTCTCTATCTGGTTCTCATGACAACCCCCCCCCCCCCCGTGATGCCTTCAGTGTCTTCATTGAGGATGATTTGACTGTTTTTATGTTCTCTCTTTCTATTGGATGTTGGGATTTGACTGTTTCTATATTCTCTTTCTATTGGATGTTGGGATTTGACTGTTTTTATGTTCTCTCTTTTTATTGGATGTTGGGATTTGACTGTTTCTATATTCTCTTTCTATTGGATGTTGGGATTTGACTTATTTGTTAAGCACTCTGGACCCTGCTGGTAGTTGTAAAGTACTATATAAATACAGTTTGATTGATTGATTGATAGTAGTATTGCTGTGTACCTGCAGCAGAGCCAGGGCCCGGTCAAGACTGTAGTACTGTAGTAGGGGGGGGGGGGGGGGGGGGG
>NC_048414.1:92692-94463 GCF_013103735.1 Etheostoma cragini | reverse complement strand
AACAGGAGGGGGACGGCAAAACTGGCAGGACAAACAGGAGGGGGACAGCAAAACTGGCAGGACAAACAGGAGGGGGACAGCAAAACTGGCTGACACAAGACTAGAGGAACACAGGGGTTAAGGACAAGAGGTAACGAGGTAACGGGAAACAGGTGAGACAGGTAAACCACATTGGGCGGGGCAGGACAATCAGACAGGAAAACGTAAAGCTAGGCAAAACGAGACAGGACAGGAAACCAGACTATCAACATAAAACAGGAAGCAGAACAGAACCCAAGACCAGGGAGAAAAACACAGGGAGGCCAAACAAAAACCCCAAACCATGACACTTCCTATTCTGTTAAACTTCTTCCCGTTCTTTTAAGGTACATCCTGTTCTGTTAAGTACTTCCTGTTCTGTTAAAGTACTTCCTGTTCTGTTCAGTACTTCCTGTTAGCAGGTTTTATTAATATTGATTATGGATGAACATCTACTTCCTGTGTGTTGCCAGGGGCGATGGACAGCGTGACTAAGTACTTCCTGCAGTCTGAGGCGTCTGAAGCGCGCGCCAACGCCTCCACCCTGGAGGCGGGCGGTGCCGTGGAAACCTCCGCCGCGCTACGCCGGCTCACAGAGGACAGGCTGAACCGGACCAGACACGAGTTCCTGAGGAGACACACTGAGCATGCTCAGAAGCTCGATGAGCTGGCGGGACAGCTGCAGACTCTGGACCAATCGGAGATCAGCCACAAGGTGCCGCGTTGTTATTATTACTATTAGTAGTAGTAGTAGTACTATATTAATATTAATATTATTGTTATAACCCTGATTTCTAGAACCAGATTTTATCTTCAGATTTTTTCTTCTGATCTCTCCTGTTCCTCTTAGACCTGCGGCAGTCCCTCCTCGGGTCAGGACCCGTGCTGGTCCTCTCCCTGTGGGGGTCTAGGCTGCGTGGACTCGGGGGGGCAGCCCCGGTGTGGGGGGGACGGGTGTGACGGCGTGGTGACGCAGGCCGCCAGCGTCTGGATCCAGGCCCGGGACTCGGAACAGGAACTCAACAGCGCCATGGAGGAGGTGGAGAAGCTGTCCAGGATGGTGAGTCTGGACCTGGTCTCTCTATGGACCTGTTCTCTCTCTGGACCTGGTCTCTGTCTGAATCTGTTTCCTCTCTGGACCTGGTCCCTCTCTGGACCTGGTCTCCCTCTGGACCCGGTCTAGTCTTGTCCTAGTCTGGTCCAGGTGTGGTCTGGTCCTGGTTCTAGTCTGGTCCTGGGTCAGGTCTTGGTCTGGTCCTGGTCTGGCCCTAGTCTAGTTCTGGTCCTAGTCTGGTCCTGGTCCTAGTCCTGGCCTGGTCCTGGTCGGGGTGTGTTTAGCCATGTCTCGTCTGCAGGTGTCTGAGGCCAAACTGAAAGCAGATGAAGCGAAGACCAGCGCTCAGGACGTCCTGCTGAAGTCCAACAGAACCAGAAATCTGGTCCAGCAGAGCAACGAGGACCTGAGAGGCCTCATCAAACAGATCCGGGACTTCCTCACAGGTAATTACATTTCATTACATTATAGTAATTAATTACATTAACGAGATTAATTACTAATTAATTGTGTGTGTGTGTGTTTTGTGTGTGTATGTGTGTTTGTGTGTGTGTTGTGTGTATTGTCTGTGCGTGTGTATGTGTGTGTTTGTGTGTGTGTGTTGTGCGTGCGTGTGTGTGTTGTGCGTGCGTGCGTGTGTGTGGGTGTGTGTGTGTGTTGTGTGTGGTGTGTTTGTGTGTGTGTGTTGTGTGTGTGTGT
>NC_048414.1:84103-92592 GCF_013103735.1 Etheostoma cragini | reverse complement strand
CACACACACACACACACACACACACACACACACACACACACACACACACACACACACACAGCCAGGGTTATACACTGTCACACACACACACAGCCAGGGTTACACACTGTCACACACACACTGTCACACACACACACACGAACACACACTCGTGTCTGCCTATCTTTGTGGGGACCAGTCATTGACATAATGCATTCCCTAGCCCCTAACCCTAACCTTAACCATCAAACCTAAATGCCTAACCTTAACCCTCACCCTAACCTTAACCATCAAACCTAAATGCCTAACCTTAACCCTCACCCTAACCCTAACCTTAACCATCAAACCTAAATGCCTAACCTTAACCCTCACCCTAACCCTAACCTAACTCTAACCCTACTCCTAAAACCAAGTCTTATTCCTCAAAAAGCCCTATAACGGTATGGGGACCAGCATTTTGTCCCCATAAAGCTGTCAGGTCCCCATAAGTATACTGTATTCACAGTTTTTGGTCCCCACAAATGTAGCTAAACCTTGCCCACACACACCACCGGCCAGGGTTAGACACGGTCACATACACACACACGGCCAGGGTTACACACTGTCACATAGGCTTCATCTAATCCATCAACCTGCCTCTTAGACCCCATCCCGACTAGGCTTCATCTAAGCTCTCAACCTGCCTCTTAGACCCCATCCCGACTAGGCTTCATCTAAGCTCTCAACCTGCCTCCTAGACCCCATCCCGACTAGGCTTCATCCAAACCATCAACCTGCCTCTTAAACCCCATCTCGACTAGGCTTCACCTAAACCCTCAACCTGCCTCTTAGACCCCACCCCGACTAGGCTTCATCTAAGCCCTCAACCTGCCTCTTAGACCCCATCCCGACTAGGCTACTTAAAGAAGTTTTACCATTAGTCAACACTTCTCTACTAGATATAACCAATCTGTCTTTATTAACAGGCTATGTACCACAGCACTTTAAAGTAGCTGTAATTAAACCTCTTCTGAAAAAGCCAAACCTTGATCCAGATGTTTTAGCCAACTATAGACCTATATCTAACCTTGATCCAGATGTTTTAGCCAACTATAGACCTATATCTAACCTTCCATTTCTCTCTAAGATTCTTGAGAAAGCAGTTGCCAAACAGCTGTGTGACTTTCTGCATAGCAACAGCTTATTTGAGGATTTTCAGTCAGGATTTAGAGTTCATCATAGCCCAGAGACAGCACTTGTGAAAATTACTAATGACCTCCTAATTGCATCAGACAAAGGACTTATCTCTGTACTGGTGTTATTAGATCTTAGCGCTGCATTTGATACCATTGACCATTATATCTTATTGCAGAGATTGGAACATTTAATTGGCATTAAAAGGACTGCTCTAAGCTGGTTTAAAGCCCATATTGCACGTTAACCACCACTGTTGATTATTGGGTACAAAAAGCACTCAAGATATGTATATCATTTTTAAAAATGTCTCCAAATAGTTTTTGGTCATTTTTGGTATTCGCGGGTTTATGGAGTCAATTCGGCGATGACGTCCCTCAAGGGAGTTAAGTCTGAGCCTGGCACTAGAACTATGGGGACTGACTGGGATGAGGAAGAGGAGGAAGAGGAGGAAAGGTCAGCAGCTGAATAATTACCAACCTGACAGACGTGAGAGGGCAAATAAGGAATTGTCAAGATTGTGGGGAAGTCTCCTTCATTTATCTCCTTTATTTAGCAACGCGGCAGTGCATACGATGACTTTACTTTTTACTGTCAGTGAACAGCAGCGAGTGAACGTCAATGTTTTCTCTCGATCTATTGACAGGGATCATGTTGTCAGTTCAGATAAGTACTGGTACACTTATCTAGATTTAGGAATAGAAGGAATCCCCGAGTGTTAATTCTAAGTGTTTACCTCTTCCTCCGGTAAAAACGTGTTGCTGTTCGGCCGGTGCGTGTGTGTGTGGCGGCGAAGCTGCGGTGGGGAGCGGGTGGTGTAGGCGAGTGTAGGGGAGTGAGAGGGAGTAGAGCGGGTGGTGTAGGGGGGTGAGCCTCCGGTCGGGAAGCTCAAATACTCACACCCGGGCTACTCTTCATTTATTCTTAACGTCATAAATGAAAATAATGTCCAGGATCTCAGGGGAAAGAAACGATATGCGTGTCTCTATTTCAAACATCACTGCAGGTTGATTGTGGGCAACAACGCTGTCGTGGTTAGCTCACCGAAACTCTACTGCCGAAGTTGCTGGCTACATAACGTTAATCCGCTAGCATCCGTACAGGCTAACTATAGCCAGTTAGCTTTGTGTGTAACGTAACAATAACCCACCCATCTTGTACAAGCGAAGCTTACTATTTCATTCAGTACAATTATGGTCCAAAAGGTGCACTAATGCCACATGTATGATGTTGACAACATGGACGCATATATAGGCAACACCAAAGGCAGTCGTAATATTTACCTAGCAGGCTAGGCTAACGCTGTTGTGCTAACGTCCGGCGGCGTAGCGTTAGCTAGTTCTAAACTTGTGAAAAGCCGAACAACATCCCCCGTTTAAGCTGTGTTTCACTTTCAGATCTTTGAGTTCTTGGTTACGTCCGTCTTTGAAAAATCTGCCCGCATAACACGGACAAATTGTACCCACCATCCTACCTAGCTAGCTAACCAGCTAGCTATACCGGTATGCTAGCTATAGCTATCTATCTCTCTCTCTCTTTAAATATATCTATCAATACTGTCTATCTGTCTATATGTCTAGCTATATATATAGGCTATCTATGTTTATGTATGTATTATCTATAATCTGTTGCTGAACACTCTTTCTTACACTGTAGGCTTCTATCTCTCGTAACTCTCAATGGTCTCTCTAAGCTGGTCATTTATGTTTCATTCATTCATGTTTAGGTTATGTTATCTGATACTTTTCAGTATCATATACAGTGGATAACAGTTTGAATGTTTATTACCAACAATCAATAAGTGCAGATTCGTTGGAAAATTAAACCTGCAACATGGGCTTTAAGTCTTATTTATCAGATCCATCTCAGTTTGTTCATGTAACGATGAATCCTCTATGCACGTCAAAGTTAGTCATGGAGTCCCACAAGGATCTGTGCGCGGATGAAACTAATCAGTTAGCTAAACTTCAAATGTGCCTTCAGGATATTAAAACCTGGATGACCTGTAATTTTCTAATGTTAAACTCAGTTAAAACTTAAGTTATTGCACTGGGACCCAATCACCTCCGTGACGCATTATCCAAAGAGATAGTTACTCTGGATGGCACCACCCTGGCCTACAGCATCACCCTGGCCTCCTGCACCACCCTGGCCTCCTGCACCACCCTGGCCTACAGCATCACCCTGGCCTCCTGCACCACCCTGGCCTCCTGCACCACCCTGGCCTCCAGCACCACCCTGGCCTCCAGCACCACCCTGACCTCCAGCACCACCCTGGCCTCCAGCACCACCCTGGCCTTCAGCAACACCCTGGCCTACAGCACGACTCTGGCCGTCAGCATCACCCTGGCCTCCTCCACCACCCTGGCCTCCTGCACCACCCTGGCCTCCAGCACCACTGCGAAGAATCTTGGAGTTATCTTTGATCAGGACATGTCCTTTAATTCCCACATAAAGCAAATTTCAAGGATTGTCTTCTTTCACCTACGTAATATTGCAAAAATCAGGAATATCCTGTCTAAAAATGATGCAGAAAAAATAGTCCACACTTTTGTTACTTCTAGGCTGGTTTACTGCAATTCTTTGTCATCAGGCTGCTTGAAAAAGTCCATAAAGACTCTTCAGCTGATCCAGAATGCTGCAGCACGTGTTCTGACAGGAACCAGGAAAAGAGATCACATCTCTCTTGTTTTAGCTTCTCTGCATTGGCTTCCTGTAAAATCTAGAATAGAATTTAAAATCCTTCTTCTCACCTACAAAGCCCTTCATGGTCAGGCACCATCTTATCTTAAAGAGCTCATAGTATCTTACAACCCTACAAGAGCACTACGCTCCCAGAATGCAGGATTACTGGTGGTTCCTAGAGTCTCTAAAAGTAGAACGGGAGCCAGAGCGTTCAGCTATCAGGCTCCTCTCCTGTGGAACCAGGTTCCAGTTTGGGTTCGGGAGGCAGACACCGTCTCCACATTTAAGAGTAGGCTTAAGACTTTCCTCTTTGATAAAGCGTACTGTTAGGGCATAGAATCGAATATTGTTAAGGAGTGAGGAGTCGCAGCGTCCGCCTGACCCGGCCCACCTGCTTCTTGCATAGTTGTCAGATTTATCTAACATATAATCAAGAATATAATAAAACTAAAAGGGAGACTTGGCATACAGCCCGATCCGGTTGGGGAGAGTTCTAGCCTGACCAGGCTCCTCTCTTTACCCTGTCTCTCTTGGTTTTGCTGTAATAGTTTTAGACAGCTGGGGACTTCCTTTGACACACAGCTCCTCTCTCCTCTATCTTTCTATCTTTTCATTTATGTGCATCCATGTCCCAGAAATGCTTGTTACTAGCCTAGTTACTAACCTACTTCCTAACCTAGCTCTGGGGAGTCATTCCCCGGAGTCCTTATGGCTGGCTTTGGCTGACTTCTGGCTAGGCGGGGCTGGTTTCTGCCTAAAAGGAAGTTTTTCCTCTCCACTGTGGCCCTGTTGCTTGCTCTGGAGGAAACTACTAGAACTGTTGGGTCCTTGTAAATTCTGGAGTGTGGTCTAGACCTGGTCTATCTGGTCTAGACCTGGTCTATCTGTAAAGTGTCTTGAGATAACTCTTGTTATATATTGATACTATAAATAAAATTGAATTGAAATTGAATTGAATATCATTTTATATAATATTATACAACATGATATAATACTCTCACTTCACATCACCTGAATCAGGTTTAGGGCTAACCCGTGACACTGGACCCCAAAACAGTTCTGATTTATTAGTTGTATTAATATTATTAGTATTATTTTTAGCATTAGTATTATTAGTTGAACTATTATTAGTAGTAGTATTATTAGTATTAGATGACGTACCGTGACACTGGACCTTGGGGTCCCCCCAGAACAGTTCTCTGCAATCGCTGCAGGTTCTTCCTCCGAAGCCGGGCCGACAGGAACACTGACCGCTGACCTGGAGGGCAAGACCTGATGGTTAACATGGTTACCTGATGGATCATATATATTTATAGATCCTGTGTCGGGGGGGGGGGGGCTCACCTCATTGCAGGACGTCCCGTAAGAGTGCTCGGCGTTGCAGTCGCAGGTCTGACACCCGCGGCCGCTGGCCAGGTTCCAGGTGTCGGGGGCGCAGCGGTCGCAGTGCGGCCCCGTCACGTTGGGGAGGCAGCGACACCGCCCGCTGCTGCGCTCGCAGTCACAGTCCCCGGATGGGGGGCAGCTGGAGGGCTCAGTGCCCAGCCGGGTACAGGAGCACTCTGAGGGGGGACAAGCACTGACTCACCAGAACCACCAAAACCATCATCCAGATGCTAGAGAACCAGAACCCAAACCCTTCATAACCCATTACCCTACACAAAACCATCCAGATGTTACACCCCAACCATCCAGATGTGACATCCCACCCATCCAGATGTGACATCCCACCCATCCAGATGTTACATCCCACCCATCCAGATGTTACACCCCATCCATCCAGATGTTAAATCCCATCCATCCAGATGTTAGAGAACCATTCATCCAGATGTTACATCCCATCCATCCAGATGTTACATCCCATCTATCCAGATGTTAGAGACCCATCCATCCAGGGCGGCTGTGGCTCAGTGGTAGAGCGGTTGCCTGCCAATCGGAAGGTTGGTGGTTCGATCCCGAAGTGTCCTTGGGCAAGACACTGAACCCCGAGTTGCCCCCGGTGCTGCACATCGGAGTGTGAATGTGTGTGAATGTTTATCTGATGAGCAGGTGTGTGTGTGAGTGTGTATCTGATGAGCAGGTGTGTAGATGTGTGTGAGTGTGTATCTGATGAGCAGGTGTGTGTGTGAGTGTGTATCTGATGAGCAGGTGTGTAGATGTGTGTGAGTGTGTATCTGATGAGCAGGTGTGTAGATGTGTGTGACTGTGTATCTGATGAGCAGGTGTGTAGATGTGAATGTTTATCTGATGAGCAGGTGACACCTTGTACGGCAGCCCCGGCCACAGTGTATGAATGTGTGTGATGGTGAATGTTTCCTGTAGATGTAAAAGCACTTTGAGCAGTTGTTAAGACTGGAAAAGCGCTATATAAATACAGCACATTTACATCCAGATGTTACATCCCACCCATCCAGATGTTGGAGAACCATCCATCCAGATGTTACATCCCACCCATCCAGATGTTAAAGAAAAATCCCTCTAGATGTTACATCCCATCATCAAGATGTTATATCTCATCCCTCCAGATGTTACATCCCATCCCTCCAGATGTTGGAGACCCATCTCTCCAGATGTTACATCCCACCCATCCAGATGTTACATCCCACCATTCAGATACGATACTCACTGCTGCAGTCCTGTAGCAGGGCGTTGCCGTAGTAACCCGGCCTGCAGGTCTGGCAAGCGGGGCCATCGCTGTGGTGCAGGCAGCGCAGACACTCGCCGGTGCGGGGGTCGCAGGACTTGGGGTCCAGCACGTCGATGTTGTTGTTGCATTGACAGGGCTGGCACTGCCCCCCCACCTCGCCAGGGTTTCCATAGTAACCAGGGGAGCACTCGTCACAGCGAGCCCCTGCAGAGGAGGAGAAGAAGAAGAAGAGGAGGAAGAAGAGGAAGAAGAGTTACAGTAAATTAAATCAAATAAAAATTATATAAAAATTATTAATTATTATTTTAAAATTGTTTAATTATTAATTTTTAATTATGCAAATAAATTTAGAAGTTGATACACCTGTATTAATCTCTGTTAAGATAAATAAAGTACTGTTAATGTTAATAAAGTTTTTCTGACCCCTGAATCCGGTGTTGCAGACACAGACAGCTTGCTGGGAGTCGTCGCTACGGTAACAGCTTCCTGCAAACTGCCGCGAGCTGTCGGGGCCGTCGGGACACATGCAGGGGCGACAGTGGTCACCTGACCCCAACACCGGGTTGCCATAGTAACCATCCAGACACCTGGACCGAGGGGAGATGCAGGAAGTAATGAGGACGCACGATTGGTTCAAACGTCTGATGGGGGGGGGGGGCTGAGGTATATCTCACCTGACACAGGTGTGTTATATTGTGTCTCACATGTAAGTGTGTGTTATATTGTGTCTCACCTGTCACAGGTGTGCCCGGTGGTGTGGTCCCTGCAGTCGAGGCAGCGCCCCGTGTCGGCTTGGCAATCGCCGGCGTGCCCGTTGCAGGAGCAGGGGCGGCAGGTGGGGAAGCCCCAGTGACCCGGCAGACAGCGCTCACACTGCCGCCCGTACGCCCCGGACACACACACACACTGACCAGTCAGCTGATCGCATAACGAACTCTGGGAGCCCTGAGGGTCGCACGCACAGGCTGCACACACAGAAACACTGTCACATGTACACATGTACGCTATCACATAGACACACACAGAAACACAGTCACATATATACAGTATATATATATATATATATATATATATATATATATATAGACACACACAGTATATATACAGTTTATATATACAGTTTATCCTGTATATATCCTGTATATATCCTGTATTAATACTGTATATATATGTTCTAATATGAAGTAATGGGGTGCTGACCTCTGCAGCCGTTGGGGCCGAACTGGAAGGTATCCGGAGAACAGCGGTCACAGTTCCTGCCGACCACGTTGGGCCGACACCGGCACTGACCCCCGCTGGGGTCACACACCGTGCTCAGGGAGCCCTGGGGGTCACACTGGCATTCTGGGAAACAGAGTCCAAACACAAAGGGGGAGATCACACTGGCATTCTGGGAATGTCATCAGATTTTACGTGGACTGTACCATTAGAACAGATTAGGCGGGACTGTCCCATTAGGGTGGACTGTACCATTAGATCAGGTTAGGGGGGACTGTCCCATTAGGGTGGACTGTACCATTAGATCAGATTAAGGTGTAATGTACCATTAGATCAGATTAGGCGGACTGTCCCATTAGGTTGGACTGTACCATTAGGGGGGACTGTACCTTTAGGTTGGACTGTACCATTACACCAGATTAGGGGGGACTGTGCTATTAGGCTCATTGGATATGAACTGCGCCTCGCCTGTAAAGTGGACGAGAGCAGGCGGCAGCAGCGGTGGCGGGGACAGAAAGCTGCGGTAAAGTCGGACAGTTTCCAGCTGATTCCAGCTCCTTCAGGCTGGACAGGAAGTGACATAAACACTGTGGTGCGATCCCGATTTAATAAAATATAATCAGACCCCCATATCAGCTGGTACACAGTCTCTAGTTGTTTAAATTATGACAGAGTAGCTGTCAAAGTGTTCTACATGCGATCTGTTGCAGATTTTAATGAACAACACACTGTAGATGATCCGTGATCTGATCAGATTTAGTCTCTCTGACTTCTAAACGTCACTATC
>NC_048414.1:76455-84003 GCF_013103735.1 Etheostoma cragini | reverse complement strand
CCTGCTCTGGAGTTTACCCCTCTCATTTCCCCTGTTCTGGTGTTTCCCCCTCTCATTCCTGTTCTCTGGTGTTTACCCCTCTCATTTCCCCTGTTCTGGTGTTTCCCCCTCTCATTCCCGTGCTCTGGTGTTTCCCCCTCTCATTTTCCCTGCTCGGGTATTTCCTCCTGTCTTCGGGTTTAGAGACATATGGAGACATATAACCTGCCGACGGACAGATGATGTGAACAAAGTGTCCTCACCGAGTCGATGAGCGTGTACGGAGACTGGACGTCGCTGACGGCTGAGTACAGCGGCAGGCTGAGGCGGACCGTGTAGTTCAGACCAGATTCAAAACAAACCGGTCTGGGAAGAGCCACGTACCTGGGGGGACAGGAAACAGGAAGACTAGTCACTTTCTGTTGAAGATGACTCGATGCCTCGTGGTTTGTTGGTGGCAGAACGTTACCGTGAGCCGGGATGAAGCGAGATCATCTGGTGGTCGTCGTCGGGAACCGTGTTGACACAGCGACTGTCTGCTCTGATTGGTCCAGGTCTCATAACTGTCATCAGAACCTCCTCCCATTGGTCGGGCAACTGCAGGACGACACATCACAGCTGTCATGGTTTCATTGGACCCAAACATGTCTTTATTCTCCTTTTTTTTATTCCCCTTTCTTTTGTTTAATTCTCCTTTCATTTATTCTCCTTTCTTTGGTTTAATTCGCCTTTCATTTATTCTCCTTTCTTTGGTTTAATTTGCCTTTCATTTATTGTCCTTTCTTTTGTTTAATTCTCCTTTTATTTTATTCTTCTTTCCTTGGTTTTATTAGATTAGATTAGATTCAACTTTATTGTCATTACACAGGTACAGGTACAAGGCAACCAAATGCAGTTTGGGTCTAACCAGAAGAGCAATAGCAGTAAGTGCCGGATATACAATGGTTCCGTAAGTGTAGGAAATGGATATATACTGAATAAATATAGAAATGAATACTATTATAAACAGAATTTTACAGATGGGTTTGTCCTATGAATATAAAATATAGATAACAAGTTTTGTGAGCAAGATTTACAGCTAGAAATGTACTGAATATAATATACCAGATACTACTATAAGTAGAAATCTTTAAATTTCTAGTTATTTATTTTTTTTACTTTTTATTCTCCTTTCCTTGCTTTTATTCTCCTTTCTTTGGTTTTAACCTCCTTTATTTGGTTTTATTCTCCTTTCTTTGGTTGTATTCTCTTTTATTTGGTTTTATTCTCCTGTATTTGGTTTTATTCCCCTTTCTTTTATTGTCCTTTCTTTGGTTTTATTCTCCTTTCTTTGGTTTTATTCTCCTTTCTTTGGTTTTATTCTCTTTTATTTGGTTTTATTCTCCTTTCTTTGGTTTTATTCTCCTTTCTTTTATTCACCTTTCTTTGGTTTTATTCTCCTTTCTTTGGCTTTATTCACCCTCATTTGGTTTTATTCTCCTTTCTTTGGTTTAATTCTCCTTCATTTGGTTTTATTCCCCTTTCTTTGGTCAGATATGGGCACATCACGGCTTGTGGGCCATGTTAGCGGCCCGTTAGGGTTTTTAATCCGGCCCGCCTAAGTGATCTCAAACTATATTTTTGAATTTAATTATTATTAAATCACATTCATTTTGGACTTCACTACAATTGCCGTGGAATTTGTTTCTCAAATGTTTCCCAAACGCACATGAATGCAGCATTATCCTCAACTTCACTTTTTCCACACACACAGCACATTGTCCCTAAAAATCAGTGGACTAGAAAAAGACAAGTGATGATTGTCTGATATGCCAGGAAAACTGTTTTTTTTTAATAGAATACAACATCAGCCGTCACTTTGCAACAAAGCATGCTAACTATGCTAACAATGCTAACTACGCTAGCAAGCAGTCTCCTGCTGAGAGGTTGACGGCTGATTTACAGACTAAGCAACATTTCTTTCAATGACAAACTGCGATTATAGAGTCCAGCACCAAGGCCAGTTCTCTGCTAGCATTTAAATTAGCAAAGGCTAGCAGGCCTTTCTCAGAAGGCGTGTTTTTGAAAGACTGCATGATAAAGACAGCAGGTCTCTTATGTCCAGAGAGCAAAGGAAAGTTTGAAAAGATCAGTTTATCACGAAGGACAGTGACTTGGCATGAGGACCTGACTGATGAAGATATTGTCAGTGAGCAGAGTCCTTTACATTATAATTATTAGCACTGGATGACAGGAACGACGTGAAAGAACTGCTCAGCTCGTAATTCTGATCCGAGGGATTAACGAAGGTTTTGAGATAACGGAGGAGCTTTTAACCATGGAGTCCCTGATAGGAAAGCCGCGGGGAGAGGACTTATAGGACAGGGTGTCAGCTGCCATCGAGAGAATGAAGCGACCTTGGAGTAAACGTGCCACGGACCACGGACAGATCGCCAAATTCATTAGTAATCCAGTAGTAAAACCGGTGAATCTCATAAGGGAGATTAGGGCATTTGTGGAGTTAGTGGGGAAATCCGCTGAATTTCCAGAGTAGAGTGACGAGAACTGGCTTTGTGACTTAGCGTTTGCTGGGGACATATTTACCCAAAAGAATGAGCTGAACGTGAAGCTACACGGGAAAGATTCATTTGTGTAAGACGTGTACACAAATGTGAGAGCCTTCAAATACAAGCTGACTTTATTCTCCAGACAAATTTCAAATGAGTCTTTGGCTCATTTCCCCACACGAGCCACGCAGAGGGAGGCCCGAAACGCAAAGTCCAGCCAATCGCTGGACGACCTGCACAGAGAATTCTGCCGCCGGTTCTCTGATTTTGAAAAAATGGACAAGTCCCTTCAGCTGGTGTCCTGTCCCCTGTCACACGAGCCTGAAACAGAACCGCATGACCTGCAACTGGAACTGATCGATCTCCATTCTGACTCCATTTTGAAGGAGAAGTTTAACTCTCTTAAACTGAATGACTTTGATGCTGCACTCAAAGAAGCCCCGTTTCCAAACCTGCGGTGGACGGCCCAGAAGATGCTGCCGTTGTTTGGTTTGAACTACTTGTGTGAGCAGACGTTTAGCAACATGAATATCAACAAAGCCATCACAGATCAAAGTTAACTGACCAAGTCCCCAGATCCAACAAAACTAACCCCAGACTTTGATGCACTGGCAAAAATGGGAGCCCAACAACACGGTTCCCAGGGAAACGTAACTGGAGTTTCTCTACTGTTGTGAAATAAATGCATTGTTTGCTTTGCTGCCTGTTAAAGGTCAAAACCTTTTATATAATTGTTTTTACACGTCATTACATTAAAACATAAACATTCAATCCATCTGCGCCTCAAGGAGCGGATGGTTTAGTGTGAGGCAGGCCTGGTCCACCTGTCAAATTTGAGAACACACTGTGGCCCGGGAGTCAATAGGATTGCCCACCCCTGCTCTGGAGTCTGTAAACTAACTCCTATTGGTCGATATGAAGGCCTGTTGGTTCTTCCCGTTGGTCGATATGAAGACCTGTTGGTTCTTCCTATTGGTCGATATGAAGACCTGTTGGTTATTTCTATTGGTCGATATGAAGACCTGTTGGTTCTTCCTATTGGTCGATATGAAGACCTATTGGTTCGTCCTATTGGTCGATATGAAGACCTATTGGTTCTTCCTATTGTTCGATATTAAGACCTATGAAATACAACACAATAAGTTACCATAGTTATGCGGACGACACGCACATTTACATAACCTTATCGCCAGTGGAATATAGTCCAATACAAAAACTGACTAAGTGCATCGAACAAATTAACGGCTGGATGTGCCAGAACTTTCTGAAGTTAAATGGAGGAAAAACTGAGGTTGTTGTTTTTGGAGCAAAAGAGGAACGATTAAAAGTCTGCGATCAGCATCAAACAACAATGTTAAAAACAACAGACAAAGCCAGAAATCTTGGTGTAGTCATGGACACAGACACATTAAGACAATTACAAAGTCAGCCTACTATCACCTTAAGAATATATCAAGGGTTAAAGGACTCATGTGTCAACAGGATTTGGAAAAACTTGTTCATGCTTTCATCTTCAGTAGACTAGACTATTGGAACGGGGTCTTTACAGGTCTCCCTAAAAAATCAATCAGACAGCTGCAGCTGATTCAGAACGCTGCTGCTCGAGTCCTCACTAAGACCAAGAGACTGGATCACATCACTCCAGTCCTCACTAAGACCAAGAGACTTGATCACATCACTCCAGTTCTGAAGTCTTTACACTGGCTTCCTGTGCCTCAAATAATTGATTTCAAAGTACTTTTCCTAGTTTATAAATCATTCAATGGTTTAGGGCCAAAATGTTTGATCAGCTACTACACTATGACCCCCCCAGACCTCTCAGGTCATCTGGGACAGGTCTGCTATTACACTATGACCTCCCCAGACCTCTCAGGTCATCTGGGACAGGTCTTCTACTACACTACAAACTACCCAGACCTCTCAGGTCATCTGGGACAGGTCTACTTTCTGTCCCCAGAGTCAGAACTAAACAGGATGAAGCAGCGTTCAGTTTCTATGCTCCTCATATCTGGAATAAACCCCCAGAAACCTGCAGATTTGCTGCTACCCTCGGTTCTTTTAAATCAAGGCTGAAGACCTTTCTTTAAATGATGTTCTTTTCTTTAATGTTTAAATTCTTATGCTGCACTGTAACTTTTATTCTTGTGTTTTATGTGTCTTAATGTTTTTATTTTTAATTCCCATGTTTTATCTGTTTTTATTTTTCAACTGTTTTTAACTGATTTTGTGTAAAACACTTTGAATTGCCCTGTTGCTGAAATGTTTTTCTACAAATAAAGCTGCCTTGCCTTGCCTATTGGTTCTTCCTATTGGTCGATATGAAGACCTATTGGTTCTTCCTATTGGTCGATATAAAACCAATTGGTTCTTCCTATTGGTCGATATGAAGACCTATTGGTTCTTCCTATTGGTCGATATGAACACCAGTTGGTTCTTCCTATTGGTCGATATGAAGACCTATTGGTCGATATGAAGACCTATTGGTTCATCCTATTGGTCGATATGAAGACCTATTGGTTCTTCCTATTGGTCAATATGAAAACCAGTTGGTTCTTCCTATTGGTTGATATGAAGACCTATTGGCTCTTCCTATTGGTCAATATTAAAACCAATTAGTTCTTCCTATTGGTCGATATGAAGACCTATTGGTTCTTCCTATTGGTCGATATGAAGACCAGTTGGTTTTTCCTATTGGTCGATATAAAGACCTATTGGTTGATATGAAGACCTATTGGTTCTTCCTATTGGTCGATATAAAGACCTATTGGTCGATATGAAGACCTATTGGTTCTTCCTATTGGTCGATATGAAGACAAGTTTGTTCTTCCTATTGGTTGATATGAAGACCTATTGGTTCTACCTATTGGTCAATATGAAGACCTATTGGTTCTTCCTTTTGGTCGATATGAAGACCAATTGGTTCTTCCTATTGGTTGATCTGAAGACCTATTGGTTCTTCCTATTGGTCGATATGAAGACCAGTTGGTTCTTCCTATTGGTTGATCTGAAGACCTATTGGTTATGATAGCAAAAGAGGTTTCTCCTACTTGAGGTTCGTAGCGGATGATGATGTCATACTCCATGGAGTGGGGGATGTTGTCCACGGAGAACTCCAGGAAGGCCCCCTCTGGGACATTGACCAGGCCGATACCTGTCCAGGTGGGACTGCGGTCCAGAGGGTGGGGTCGTGGCACCACCGTCACTCCCTGCAGGACACATGGAGACATGAAGACCAATGTCCCTGTGTGTGTGTAACAAGCATAGTGTGTCCCCCTGTGTGTAACAAGCATAGTGTGTGTCCTTGTGTGTGTAACAAGCATAGTGTGTGTCCATGTGTGTGTGTAACCTTGCTAGATTTACTGTATAGTAAGTAAGTGTCGTCATTGTAAATTTAACATGATGGTGAATAATTCAGCTAAGGAAATAAAAGTTCAAATATTGAACCCTGTGGGACACCACATGAAATGTATGGCCTCCAATACTGAAACAACAGTTTTGAAGGAACAAACAGCTGAGTCTTTCCAGTAACATCAAATTCTTAAAATGAAAAGTCATATTGTGACTAATATTGAATTAGTCACATTGACTAATGACACTCCAAATGTTGACTTTTTACATCCCATAACTCTGGTGTTATCATTCACAACCTTTCACGTGTTTTGCACATTATCAAGGATTGAAAGGTCAGAGGTTAAAACGATGACTCACAGGTCCAAACTTGGCGTCCTCGGCCTCATAGGTGTAGTGATCCAGAGCGATGAAGTAGAATCCAGACTGGACCTGATCACAGCGTCGACCGAACATGTGATCTCTGCAGACGCACTGACCGCTCACCTGATCACACCTGCAGGAACACAGACACATTGTCCAATCAGAGAGAGAGAGAAAGCATGACCCTGCAGGAACACGCACACACCGTCCAATCAGAGAGAGAGAGAACAGTGTCTGATCTCCAAACCTAGACGTGAACTCACTGGTTGTTGACGGCTCCTCCAAGGTCACAGTCACATGGTCTGCATCCGTCCATATCGTTACTGAGACCCCAGTGTTCAGCCTACACACACACACACACACACACACACACACACACACACACACACACACATATACGCACACACACACACCGTCTCAGTTAAACTGATCTAGTTATAGACAACGCTTATAAATGTGTGATAACTCTTCTCACCACACACTGGTCACAGTCTCGTCCCATCACCAGACGTTTACAGAAGCAACTTCCTGTTTCACTGTCGCAGGGATTTCCTCCAGGAAGAGTTCCCACGGGGCTGCAGCTACAGGCTGAAAACACACAAAATACAATAATAACACACACACAGCTGCAATATCCACATTAATAACACACAGCTAATATACACACATTAATAACACACACAGCTAATATACACACATTTATAACACACACAGCTAATATATCCACATTAATAACACACACACAGCTAATATATACACACACAGCTACAATACACACAGTAATAAAACACACACAGCTACAATACACACATTAATAACACACACACACAGCTACAATACACACATTAATAACACACACACAGCTACAATACACACAGTAATAACGCACACACACACACACACACAGCTAATATACACACATTAATAACACACACAGCTAAAATCCACACATTAGTAACACACAGAGCTAAAATCCACACATTAATAACACACACATCTAATCCACACATTAATAACACACACAGCTAATAAACACACACACACACAGCTAATATACACACATTAATTAATTAAGATGTTGTGATCATTGCACCTGCGGTTACGGTAAGCGTACCTGACTCATTTCTGTTTCCTGTGCCTGTGTGTTGGTAGCGTGTTGGTAGCTCTGCTGCTCACTAAATACCAGTTCAGTTTGGTAGATTTGCTATTACAGCGGCTAACTGTCCACTAAACTCTTATTCTTATAGCAGTTCTGCCTAAGCACTCACATATCTTCTCTTTTTTTTTTTAGCGACTTTTGTTAAATAACAGC
>NC_048414.1:69340-76355 GCF_013103735.1 Etheostoma cragini | reverse complement strand
TGTTCTGTACTAACTTCTCTTATGACTTCTGTTATAACTTCTGTTCTGTTATAACTTCTCTTATGACTTCTGTTATAATTTCTGTTCTGTACTAACTTCTCTTATGACTTCTGTTATGACTTCTGTAATGACTTCTGTGTTATAACTTTTGTTCTGATATGACTTCTGTTATGACTTCTGTTATAACTTCTGTTATAACCTCTGTTATTACTTCTGTTATTACTTCTGTTATTACTTCTGTTACAACTTCTGTTATGACTTCTGTTATAACTTGTCTTTTAACTTCTGTTATGACTTCTGTTCTGCTATACCCTCTGTTCTGTAATAACGTCTGATATAACTTCTGTTCTGTTATGACTTCTTTATAACTTATGTTATGACTTCTGTTATGACTTTTGTTATAACTTATGTTATACCTTCTGTTATAACTATTGTTATGACTTCTGTTATAACTTCTGTTTTGTTATGACTTCTGTTATGACTTCTGTTATAACTTCTTTTATAACTTCTGTTATACCTTATGTTATAACTATTGTTATGACTTCTGTTCTGTTATAACTTCCGTTATAACTTCTGTTATGACTTCTGTTCTGTTATAACTTCTGTTATAACTTCTGTTCTTTTATAACTTCTGATATGACTTCTGTTATAACTTCTGTTCTGTTAGAACTTCTGTTATAATTTCTGTTCTGTAATAACTTCTCTTATGACTTCTGTTATAACTTCTGTTCTGTTATAACTTCTGTTCTGTTATAACTTCTCTTCTAACTTCTGTTATAATTTCTGTTGTGTACTAACTTCTCTTATGACTTCTGTTATAACTTCTGTTCTGTTATAACTTCTCTAATGACTTCTGTTATAACTTCTGTTACAACTTCTGTTCTGTTATAACTTCTGTTGTAACTTTTGTTCTGTCCTAACATCTGTTATAACTTTTGTTCTGTTATAACTTCCAATATAACTTCTGTTATGACTTCTGTTCTTTTATAACTTCTGTTATGACTTCTGTTATGACTTTTGTGCTGTTAGAACTTCTGTTATGACTTCTGTTATATCTTCTGTTCTGTTATATCTCCTTTTATATCTTCTGTTATAACTTCTGTTATATCTTCTGTTGTGTTATAACTTCTGTTATATCTTCTGTTATAACTTCTGTTCTGTTATAACAGAAGTTATAACTTATGTTCTTTTATAACAGAAGTTATAACTTCTGTAATGACTTTGTTTCTGTTATAATTTCTGTTATGACTTCTGTTATAACTTCTGTTATAACTTCTGTTCTGTTATGACTACTGTTACAACTTCTGTTCTGTTATAACTTCTGTTATAACTTTTGTTCTGTTAAAACTTCTGTTCTGTTATTTCTGTTGTGACTTCTGTTCTGTTTTAACTTCTGTTATAACTTCTGTTATGACTTCTTTTCTGTTATAACTTCTGTTAACACTGGTGTTATAACTTATGTTAGGACTTCTGTTCTGTTATAACTTCTGTTATAACTTCTGTTATCATTTCTGTTCTGTACTAACTTCTCTTATGACTTCTGTTATAACTTCTGTTCTGTTATAACTTCTCTTATGACTTCTGTTATAACTTCTGTTACAACTTCTGTTCTGTTATAACTTCCGTTATAACTTCTGTTATGACTTCTGTTCTGTTATAACTTCTGTTCTTTTATAACTTCTGATGTGACTTCTGTTATAACTTCTGTTCTGTTAGAACTTCTGTTATAATTTCTGTTCTGTAATAACTTCTCTTATGACTTCTGTTATAACTTCTGTTCTGTTATAACTTCTGTTCTGTTATAACTTCTCTTCTAACTTCTGTTATAATTTCTGTTCTGTACTAACTTCTCTTATGACTTCTGTTATAACTTCTGTTCTGTTATAACTTCTCTTATGACTTCTGTTATAACTTCTGTTACAACTTCTGTTCTGTTATAACTTCTGTTGTAACTTTTGTTCTGTCCTAACATCTGTTATAACTTCTGTTTTGTTATAACTTTTGTTCTGTTATAACTTCCAATATAACTTCTGTTATAACTTCTGTTCTGTTATAACTTCTGTTATTACTTCTTTTATAACTTCTGTTACAACTTCTGTTCTGTTATACCCTCTGTTTTCTATAACTTTTGCTCTCTTATAACTTCCAATACAACTTCTGTTATGACTTCTGTTCCGTATAACTTCTGTTATGATTTATGTTATGACTTTTGTCCTGTTATGACTTCTGTTATGACTTTTGTTCTGTTATAACTTCTGTTATGACTTCTATTCTGTTATAACTTCTGTTATATCTTCTGTTCTGTTATAACTTCTGTTATATCTTCTGTTATATCTTCTGTAATAACTTCTGTTATATCTTCTGTTTTGTAATAACTTCTGTTATATCTTCCGTTATAACTTCTGTTCTGTTATAACAGAAGTTACAACTTATGTTCTTTTATAACAGAAGTTATAACTTCTGTAATGACTTCGTTTCTGTTATAATTTCTGTTATGACTTCTGTTATAACTTCTGTTATGACTTCTGTTCTGTTATGACTTCTGTTATGACTTCTGTTATGTTATATCTTCTGTTATAACTTCTGTTCTGTAATAACTACTGTTATGACTTCTGTTATAACTTCTGCCATGACTTCTATTCTGTTACAACTTCTGTTCTGTTATAACTTCTGTTATAACTTCTGTTCTGTTATAATGTCTGATATGACTTCTGTTATAACTTCTGTTCTGTTATAACTTCTGTTATAACTTCTGTTCTGTTCTAATTTCTGTTATGACTTCTGTTATAACTTCTGTTACAACTTCTGTTCTGTTATAACTTCTGTTCTTTTTTAACTTCTCTTATGACTTCTGTTGTAACTTCTGTTATAACTTCTGTTATGACTTCTGTTATGACTTCTGTTTTGTTATAACTTCTGTTAACACTGCTGTTATAACTTCTGTTCTATTATAACTTCCGTTATAACTTCTTTTATGACTTCTGTTCTGTTATAACTTCTGTTATGACTTCTGTTATAACTTCTGTTATAACTTCTGTTATGACTTCTGTTCTGTTATAACTTCTGTTAACACTGCTGTTATAACTTAGCTTATGACTTCTGTTCTGTTATAACTTCTGTTATAACTTCTGTTATAACTTTTCTTATGACTTCTGTTATGACTTCTGTTCTGTTATAACTTCTGTTACGTTATATCTTCTGTTACGACTTCTGTTATAACTTCTTTTATAACGTCTGTTCTGTTATATCTTCTGTTCTGTTATAACTTATGTTATAACTCATGTTATAACTTCTGTTATGTATTCTGTTCTGTTGTAACTTCTTTTCTGTTATAACCTCTGTTATAACTTCTGTTATGATTCTGTATTATTAATGTAACTCCATGTAATGCTTGTTTCTAACGGGGTTTCCCGTCCTCAGACGTTCCGGCCGGCTGCCATGGTGATCGAGCGGTCAGCTGACTTCGGGAAGACGTGGAAGGTTTACCGGTACTTTGCCTACGACTGCGAGACCTCGTTCCCGTCGGTCTCCCATGGGCCGATGCAGAAGGTCGACGACGTCATCTGTGACTCGCGTTACTCGGACATCGAGCCGTCCACCGAAGGAGAGGTACGCAAATAATCCTCCGTTAAAACAACGGATCCTCCCTCTGTTAAAATAACGACTTCTCCTCCTCCCGTTAAAACAACGGATCCTCCTCCCGTTAAAACAACGGATCCTCCTTCCATTAAAATAACCGATCCTCCTCCCGTTAAAATAACGGATCCTCCTCCCGTTAAAACAACGGATCCTTCTCCCATTAAAACAACGGATCCTCCCGCCATTAAAATAACGGATCCTCCTCCCGTTAAAATAACGGATCCTTCGTTAAAATATTGAATCCTCTTTAAAACTGGTCTTTGTTTAAGGGATCTGGTCTCGATGAATTATGATCTTTTAATAGCTTTTCACCATGAAGAAGTTCATAATAACTTGGTAGGACCCAGCTCTTCAACCTGGTGCAATACAATATCTGAGGACTGGGACTGGGACTCAGATGAACTGGAACTGGGACCCAGATGAACTGGGAGTGGGACCCAGATGAACTGGAACTGGGACCCAGATGAACTGGAACTGGGAATCTGATGAACTGGGATTGAGATTAACTGGGACTGGGACTCAGATAAACTGGGACTGGGACTAAGATGAACTGGGACTGGGACTCAGATGTACTGGGATTGGGACTCAGATGATCTGGGACTCATATGAAGTGGGACTAGGACCCAGATCAACTGGGACCCAGAACAACTGGGACTGGTACTCAGAAATAACTGGGATTGGGACCCAAATCAACTGGGACTGGGACCCAGATGAACTGGGATACAAATAAATGATCTTATTTTTTTTTTCTTCCAGGTGATTTTCCGAGTCCTGGACCCAGTATTTAGGATTGATGACCCCTACAGCCCCCGAATCCAGAGTAGGTCTCCCAACCGCCTCCCAAAGTCTGAGCTATTATTGACTGTTGATTATTGATTATTGATGGTTGTAATCCATTATTGATTGTTGTTATTGATTATTGTTTGTTGATCTTGTGTGCAGACATGTTGAAGATCACGGACCTGCGGGTGAAGTTCACCAAGCTGCACACGCTGGGGGACAACCTGCTGGACTCCCGCATGGAGATCAAGGAGAAGTACTACTACGCCATCTTCGACATGGTGGTCCGAGGAAACTGCTTCTGCTACGGACACGCCTCCGAGTGTGCCCCGGTCCAGGGAGCCGGACAGGCCACCGAGGGCATGGTGAGTCCTGATCCTCCTGACCCATGGCTGTGTGGTCCTGATGGTGGCCCCCGGCAAGACGCAATGGGAGAACAAGCTGCCAGCTCGCTAGGAGCTAGCTAGGGCTACATCAGTTGACTGGGAGGCGTGAAAACAAAAGACTTAGACCAGGAAGTTCAGTCCAGGTTGATTTTTTATGATTAATTAATGATTTATTGAATAATTGAGTTTCTGTGTCCAGGTCCACGGTCACTGCATGTGTAACCACAACACCAAAGGTCTGAACTGTGAGCAGTGTCAGGACTTCTACCACGAGTTGCCATGGCGACCAGCCGAGGGACGCAACACCAACGCCTGCAAGAGTTAGTTCATACTGCTGTTTTCTACTGCTGGAAACTGTTTTTTTTTACTCCTGGAAACTGGTTTATACTGCGGTAAACAGTTTTATACTGCTGGAAACTAGTTTAAATGTAAATGTAAATGTGTGTATTTATAGAGCGCTTTTCCAGTCTTAACAACTGCTCAAAGCGCTTTTACATCTACAGGGAACATTCACCATTCACACACATTCAAACACTGTGGCCGGGGCTGCCGTACAAGGTGCCACCTGCTCATCAGATACACACTCACACACAGTCATACTCCGATGCGCAGCACCGGAGGCAACTCGGGGTTCAGTGTCTTGCCCAAGGACACTTCAACAATGACCGCAGGGGCGGGGATCAAACCACCAACCTTCCGATTGGCAGGCAACCACTCTACCACTGAGCCACAGCCGCCCCAGTTTATACTGCTGCAAACTGGTTTCTTCTGGTTGTAACCACTAAAATCACCAGCCTGTTTAAATCCTGATTTTATTTCTGATCAATGATCAATCATCATGACCTCGATCGGATTAGAGATGAATTTAATTTAAACTGAATCTCCTCTCTTCTTCTGTGGTGTTGTAGAGTGTAACTGTAACCAGCACTCCAACTCGTGTCATTTCGACATGGCAATGTTCGTGGCTTCAGGAAACGTCAGCGGGGGGGTCTGTGACGAGTGTCAGCACAACACTGCTGGACACAACTGTGAGCAGTGTCAACCCTTTTTCTACCAAAACCCAGAGAGGGACGTCCGAGACCCCAACATCTGCCAGCGTGAGTCCCTGTCTCTATCTTAACTCATCCCTAACACTCAGAGACATCAGACACCCCAATATCTGCCGGCATGAGTCCCTGGCTCTATCTTAACTTAACCCCAACACTCATAGATATCAGACACCCCAACATCTGCCGGCATGAGTCCCTGTCTCTATCTTAACTTACCCACAACACTCAGAGACATCAGACACCCCAACATCTGCCGGCATGAGTCCCTGTCTCTATCTTAACTTAACCCTACCACTCAGAGACATCAGACACCCCAACATCTGCCGGCGTGAGTCCCTGTCTCTATCTTAACTTAACCCTAACACTCAGAGACATCAGACACCCCAACATCTGCCGGCATGAGTCCCTGTCTCTATCCTAACTAACCGTAACACTCAGAGACATCAGACACTCCAACATTTACCCCAGACCTTTTTTTTGTTGACCTTCCTGTCCTGTAGACCTTTATTTTGTTGACCTACCTGTTGTGTAGATGTTTACTTTGTTGAATTTCCTGTGTGCAGCCTGTAACTGCGACCCCCTGGGCTCTCTGAATGGGGGGCTCTGCGACGGCCTGACTGACGTTCGGCTTGGTCTAATCGCTGGTCAGTGTCGCTGTAAAAGCAACGTGGAAGGAGAGCGCTGCGAGCGCTGCAGACCAGCACACTACGGGCTGGGGGGCACGCCTGAAGGCTGTACAGGTACACAACTACACACAAACAGACACACAACTACACACACACAGTGTGTGTACATTGTAGCTGTTTGTGTGTATATTAGCTGTGTGGGTTATTAATGTGTGTATTGTAGCTGTGTGTGTGTTATTAATGTGTGTATATTAGCTGTGTGTGTGTGTTATTAATGTGTTTATATTAGCTGTGTGTGTGTGTGTGTGTGTGTTATTAATTTCAATTCAATTCAATTTTATTTATAGTATCAATTCATAACAAGAGTTATCTGAAGACACTATACAGATAGACCACACTCCAGAATTTACAAGGACCCAACAGTTCTAGTAGCATCCTCCGGAGCAAGCAACAGGGCCACAGTGGCGAGGAAAAACTTCCTTTTAGGCAGAAACCTCGGACAGACCCAGGCTCTTGGTAGGCGGTGTCTGACGAC